>NC_091579.1:20674124-20676624 GCF_042767895.1 Penaeus vannamei
CAACTATCTTTTTTTTCTGCTCATCTAAACAAGGTATCAGCGAAAGGAAAATGGTAGACCTACTTGTGATCTTACTCATATGCAAAACATACACATATTCAAAGTACCCCGGATATTTCATTTTAAAAAAAACAAGAAAAAGAAAAGAAAAACATTGGTTTCCCATTCTCCAATAACACGCTGTAGTCCTGAAATGAGGTCCTGTGACGTCCCCTTAGCTTCTCATCCACTCGAGTCTCAATATCCAAATTGCATGAAATAAATGGCCTTTCTCCATTACTGTGAATTGTTTTCATGTTGACGCACCGTTTCTCGCTTTAGCCTTATCAAGCGCATTGCCGTTATCACCTCATCGACTTCCACTCGGCATGCATGTGCGATAACACTACTGTTTTAATACTGATAACAGGGCAATTTTCTTAACCGATAAATGGACCTTAGTTTTACGCTGTCATCTCCGTTTTCTAGGTTGATAACACCACTGACATGATGTCGCTGAGGAAGAAACCCAGGTGGGGAGTCTTATAAGATATTAAGAAACTTTCAAGGACAGTGCAGGTGTTGCATGATGGTTCTTGGTAATACACTGTTCAAACGTCTAGATCTGTTTTGTAGTTGCAATAATAATAATCTAACAGTTTCTGCTTATATTACTAATACTTCATCATGATTATTTTAATGAGTATCATCACCACCATCATCTTCCTCCCTCTTTTAATTTGTTCGGTCTAATCCCCCACCCCCATCCTTCTCTCTCTCTCTCTCTCTCTCTCTCTCTCTCTCTCTCTCTCCCTCTCTCTCTCTCTCTGTCTCTCTCTCTCTCTCTCTCTCTCTCTCTCTCTCTCTCTCTCTCTCTCTCTCTCTCTCTCTCTCTCTCAGATGATCAGCCACCTTCAATCCACAGTTGTGTCACATACCATATTCCATTAGCTGTCAGCACGAGACATGTTCCTCGCTTGTTCCTATTCTATTTCACGAAGGGTGTAAAATGTCCTTCTATAAACGCACTCCACCCGGATTACAACAACTTTTTTTCGCGGGAGATTTACTATGTGTGATTTATTATATGTATGCAAAGTGGATAATAGTTTTTTGCTTGTTAAAAATTTTATACCATTCGTTTAACTTCCTTTCCCGGAATCCTACCTACGAAAAAAGCGTTTTCTAACTCGAATATGGAATACTAATAACAATCATGTACCATCACTAAATAAAGATGGCAGATGACAGTTCTCAGTTTCCAGTGAAAATTTTATTTCCTAGTAAATTATCCTTAACAGTCCCTGTTCCATAAGCAACTCAGAGCTCAACTCTTCCATTTTTTAACAACCAGAGCATTTAAGTAATCTTTAGTGTTTACAACTTATCCAATCAGAGTTTGAATTGTTAAAGGAGGCCTATTATCCCCCACCCCCCAATCAGTGATCTGTAGAACCTTCAACTGTTCAGGGATTAAGAAAAAACATTACGAATTATGAAAACGTGACCAGGCTATTGACGTGCACGGTGGAGAGACGGGTGTGGTTACTAGAATATGATATGTAACATAACTGAAGACTGAAATTGGTCAGTCCTAGACCTTCTAGCATAGAAACGTTAGAGAGGGAAGAGGAGGAGGAGGAGAAGTAGGTGAAAGTCGCGTGAGAAAGACGAAAAGGAAGGATGATGGTGATGATAATAAAGGAGGAATGATAATGATGATGAGGAAAACTAGGGTGGTGATGATGATGATGAGGAGGAGAAGGGAGCAGGAGGATTAATGGGAGAAGAAGGTGAAGTGGAAGGGAAAGAAGAATGGGGAGATGAAAGAGAAAAAGATAAGGGACACATGGAAAAACGGATGATGATAATAAAAATAATAATAAGAAGAAGGAGAAGAAAAGGTAGATGAGGTAGAAGAAGACTAAAGGGAGGAAAAAGAGGAAAAGAAGAATAGTGTGGAGTAGAAAAGAAGAGTGAGAAGGAGGAGAAAGAAGAAGAGAAAGAGCACAGATGAAAAAAGTCACCGGAGCTGGAATGATAGACGGTCGGCCAGAGTATTACAAAGAACCGCCATGCAGCGCCTGTGCTGTCCTCGAAAGTTTCTTAATATCTTATAAGGTTCTCCACTTGGGTTTCCTCCCGAGTGACTTCGTGTCAGTGGCTCTTGGCTGCTAAAATGCTGCTGTTTATTGCGTTGTTTTACTTTGGCTGCGGCGCCTTGACACCGGTGACTGTAGGTGAGCGCTCTCCATTTGGAGTGGGATGAAGGTAGGGTGCCCTGCCTTTAAACGAATTAACATAGAAACCTGCGGGTATTAGCATTTAGCAGCATTGGAACTGGGTGTTAATATTTTCATATTTCATAGTAAAAAAAAAACATATTATCGCTTTTACTGAAGAAACAATGATAAATTTTATTTCTCCCTCTTTAATTATCAGACATTTCACGTTTCATAATCTTATACTTTTCCTCACGTTTGCTTCCGCCGTTGGCGTGCGCGGCCGCTTCCGAGGGTCT
>NC_091579.1:20704124-20716624 GCF_042767895.1 Penaeus vannamei
TCCGCGCGTGGGGGGGGGCGGGAGGAGGAGGAGATGAGTAGGGGGGATGGGCCGGAGGAGGAGGGGGAAGTTGAGGAGGGGGGCCGGAGGAGGAGGGAGGAGGGGGGATTAAGGAGAGAGAGGAGGAGGGGGCCGAGGAGGGAGGAGGAGGGGGAGGAGGGGAGGGCGGCGGGAGGGGGACGGAGGAGGAGGAGGGAGAGGAGGAGGGAGGAGGGAGTAGGGGGGAGGGGGAGGGGGGCGCTCTCTTTCTTGGCCCATCTTCCTCTCCTTTTCTCTCTTCCATGCTCGCTCGCTCTCCTTCTTGGCGGGTCTTTCTCCCTTTCTCCTTCTCTCTTCCATGCTCGCGCGCTCTCTTTCGCGGTCAAGCTTTCTATATTATTCTTTCTTACATACTCGCCCGATCTCCTTTTATGGGCCTATCTTTCTCCCTCCTCCTCCTCCTTCTTCTTCTTCTTCTTCTTCTTCTTCTTCTTCTTCTTCTTCTTCTTCCTCCTTCTCTCCTTCTCCTTCTTCTCCTCCTCCTCCTCCTCCTCCTCCTCCTCCCTCCTCCCTCCCTCCTCCTCCTCCTCCTCCTCCCCTCCTCCTCCTCCTCCTCCTCCTCTCCTCCTTCTCCTCCTTCTCTCTCCTCCTTCTTCTTCTTCTTCTTCTTCTTCTTCTTCTTCTTCTTCTTCTTCTTCTCTGCACGTTCGACACCGTGCGTGACAGCGTGTGTAGGTATGTAGGCGTACATCTATCTTTCGTTTACCCAAGAGCCACACCTGGTCTTCCCCTCCCCCTCCCCCTCCCCGTCCCTCCCTCCCCTTTCCCCCTCCCTCTCCCCGTCCTCCTACACTGCCCCCTCCCTCCTTCCCCCTCCACACCTGGTCTTTCCCTCCGCCCTCCCTCCTCCTCTTCCCCCCTCCCTCTCCCTGTCCTCATACACCGCCCCCTCCCTCCTCCCCTCCCTGTCTTCCTCCTCCCTTCCTCCTTCCTCTCCCTCCCTCCTCCCCTCCCTCCTCACTCCTCCCTCCGTCCTCCTCCTCCTCCTCCTTCCTCCGTCCTCCTCCTCCTCCTTCCTCCTCCCCCCTCCCTCTCTCCCCGTCCTCTCGTCCCCCTCTCCCTGTCCTCCTCCCTCCCCCCTCCCTGCCCTCCTCCTCCTCCCTGTCCTCCTACACCGCCCCAAATTCCTTGCTAACACACACACCGCGAATCCACGTAGGTGTTCGCCATCTTCCACGTCATCACTACGCCTCCATCAGTGCCTTCTTCCGCCCCTCTCTTTATCTTATCTTCTCTTCCCCTCATTCCTCTCTCCTTCCCTCCTCCTTCCTTTTCCCTCTCCCTCCTCCTTCCTCCCTCTCCTCATTCCTTCCTCCTTTCCTCCCTCTCCTCATTCCTTCCTCCGTCCCTCCCTCTCCTTCCTTCCTCCTCCTCTCCTCTCCTCTTCCCTCCTCCCTCCTTACTTTCCTTTCTTCCTCCCTCCTCCCCTTCCTCCTCCCTCCTCCCCTCCCCTCCTCCCCCTCTTTAAAGGGCAAGCAGGAGCGAGCAAGCGAGCGAGCGAGCGATTCTCCGCCGACGAACAAAAGCCAGCTCTATCTGTAACTTTCGGGCAGGAATCGCGCGACGAAAGACGCTCCGAAGTTTCGTAATTTTTTTTGCCGACGGCGAGTTTTGCCCTAATATGGAGAGGCCCGAGAAAGACACACGGGCGGAGAAAGCGTGCGGGCTAGCCAGGGAGGGAGGGAAAGGGAGGGAGAAGAGGAAGAGAGGAGGGGAGAGGGAGGGAGAGGGGGGAGGGGGAGGGAGAGGGAAGGTGAGGAGGGAAGGGGGAGGGAGGGAGAGGAGAGGGAGAGCATATATATGGTTATATATATATATATATATATATATATATATATATATATATATATATATATATATATATATATATATATATATATATATATATATATATATATATATATATATATATATATATATATATACATATATATATATATATATATATATATTTATATATATATATATATATATATATATATATATATATATATATATATATATATATATATTTACATATTTATATATATGTTATTGTTATGAACCCATATATATATATATATATATATATATTTATATATATATATATATATATATATATATATATATATATATATATATATATATATATATATATATATATATATATATATATATATATATTTATATTTATATATTATATATATATGCTTTTGTTATAGGAATTTGTTTGTTTGTTTGTTTGTTTGTGTTCTTGTTTATGTTTATATGTTACGAGAAAGAGGGAGCAAGAGAGAGAGAGAGGGAGAGCGAGAGCGAAAGAGGGGATCGAGCGAGAGGCCGAGAGCGATAAGCATCATCGCCGCCCGCGCTCTGATTTGTTCGCGGGCGTTGTCTGGTACTTCACAACAGCGCGGCAATACCTGCCATTACCGCAGCCAGACCCCTCATTACCGCGCCAGCTGTTGCCGCGGCGCCAACTGTCGCTATCAAACAATGAGCGTCATCACCACGTCATCACCACGAGGGCTTGTTCGGCTGTTATCTGCGGCGCCTACTGTCGCTATCAGACAATGAGCGTCATCACCACGTCATCACCACGAGGGCTTGTTCGGCTGTTATCTGCGGCGCCAACTGTCGCTATCAAACAATGAGCGTCATCACCACGTCATTACCACGTCATCACCAAGTCATCACCACGAGGGCTTGTTCGCCGCCCAGACACGGAGTAATGAACACAATCGCAAGTTGGCGCGTGTGCTGGGCATATACAGACATGTGTGCGTGGGCCGTGCACGTACAGTGTAGTTGTACACGCGCATGCACACACACACGCACATACATACATACATACATACACACACACACACACACACATACACACACACACACACACACACACACACACACACACACACACACACACACACGCACACGCACGCGTACAGAGTAGTTGTACACGCGCATACACACACACACACACACACACACACACACACACACACACACACACACACACACACACACACACACACACACACACACACACACAGGCAAAAACAATAACACCACAACGAAACACCAGCAACAAACACCCTGCCACCACCACAAACAACAAAAACACCAGCAGCAACAACCACAAACACTACCACCAGCAAAACAAACAACAAAACAATCTTACTAGCGCAAACAAAACAAAACTAAACAAACAATCTTACCATCACAAACAAAACAATCTAACCCTCACAAACAAACCAAAAACACCAGCCCTGCCATCAGCAACCCCACAACACAGCCCCCTGCGACCCCACCACAACCCCCCCACCACACACAGCCCCGCGACCCCCGCAGCAACCCCACTACGCCCCTGCAACCCCAGCAACCCCACCACAGACCCAGCGCCCCCACCACAGCCCCCGCGACCCCCGCAACCCCACCACACAGCCCCAGCAACCCCGCCACACAGCCCCCGCGACCCCCGCCACGGCCGCCAGCGCTCGTCGGGCCTGGGGTCCTCGAGGAGACAAGCCGGACCGCCGGGCAGGAGGACGCGACCGACAGGCCCTCGGAGCTCGTTACCCGCGAAGCCGTAGGGTGGGCCCAACGAGAGGTAGCTGGGGCAGATCGCCTTTTACAGGGACGAGGGGAAGGGAGGGGGGAAGAGAGGGGAAGGGAGGGAGGGGGAAGGGGAAGGGAGAGGGGAAAAATGGAGGGGGCTGGAGGAGGAAAGGGAAAGGGGGAGGGGCTGGGAGAGGGGAAAGGGGGAGGGAGGGCAGGGGTTGGAAGAAGGAGGGGGAGAAAGGGGCAGACGATGGAGGAGGGGGAGAGGAAAAAAAGGGAGGAAGTGGATAGGGAAAGCCTGAGACCGAAGGGGGATTAAGGGGGGGGAAAGAGGGGTGGGAGTTCCCTGTCAAATGGAGCCCTATGCTAATCGCGCTGGGCCAGAGGGGGGTCAAGGGGGGCGTGGCGCAGGAACGACCCCCCCCCCACGAATAATACCGCGCGGCTGTGACCTCGCAACACAAGCCCAAATAACCCGCGATGGAAGGTCATTAATAGGAGCCGAAATTTTGGCCCCTCGGGAACCCCCACCCCCCCCCCGCCCCCCACCTCCTCACCTCCCCTCACTCACCACCAAGTCTGATCCAGAAACAACCAACTAATTAACCCGCCCACTCACTCGTCGAGTCACTCACGGAATCACCAGGGCGGCGGGCCATTTACTCACCTATCGACTCACTCACTCACTCACTCACTCACCAACTAAACATCGACTCACTCACTCACTCACTCACCAACTAAACATCGACTCACTCACTCACTCACTCACCAACTAAACATCGACTCACTCACTCACTCACTCACTCACCAACTAAACAAATAATCCCTCAAACTCCCTTACTCACTGACCGACTCACTCAACAAACACCGACTCGCTCACGCAACCGCCGACTCATTCACAGCTCACTCACCGCCACACCCAGACTCACCCACCGCACTCACGCAATCGCCAAGCCAATGACTATTACTGAAGCGAGTACTCATGGACACGCCATGGAAGGTACGGCGAGTGTAAAGAGGAGGTGGAGGAACGAGGGTGGGAGAGGGAGGATGAAGAGGAGGTGGAAGGACGAAGAGGAAGTGGAAGGATGAAGAAGGGGGGGTAGGGGGAGGATGAAGAGGAGGTGGAAAGACGAAGAGGAAGTGGAATACGAAGAGGGGGGGGTAGGGGAGGATGAAGAGGAGAGGGAGGTGGAAGAACGAGGGGTGGAGAGGGAGGATGTGGAAGGACGAAGAGGAAGTGGAAGGACGAGGAGGATGTGGAAGATCGAGGGGGGGGAGGGGGAGGGAGGTGGAGGAACGAGGAGGAAGTGGAAGGACGAAGGGGAGGGGAGGAGGAGAAGGAGGTGGAAGAACGAAGAGGAGGAGGAAGAACGAAGAGGAGGTGGAAGAACGAAGAGAAAATGGAAGAACGAAGAGGAAGTGGAAGAACGAAGAGGAAGTGGAAGAACGAGGGGGAGGGGAGAGGGAGGAGGAGGAGGGGGAAAAAATGATAATATAGATGATAATCACGATGATAAGAAGATAAAGACAAAACAGGAGTATGGTATGGGAAAAAAAGGAAAACGAAAGGAACGAAGAAAAGCAGAACAAAAGAACAATTACCAAAGAAAAGAAAAAAAAACGACGATGATAACAAAACACAAGCGAAGACGAAGAAAGTTTCCTCATTCTCATTCTCATTTTCCTCATTCTCATTCTCTCATCTCGTTTCCTCATTCTCATTCTCGTTTTCCTCATTCTCATTCTCGTTTCCTCATTCTCATTCTCGTTTCCTCATTCTCATTCTCATTTTCCTCATTCTCATTCTCGTTTCCTCATTCTCATTCTCGTTTTCCTCATTCTCATTCTCGTTTCCTCATTCTCATTCTCGTTTCCTCATTCTCTTTCTCTCACTCTCATTTTCCTCATTCTCATTCTCGTTTTCCTCATTCTTATTCTCATTCTCGTTTTCCTCATTCTCATTCTCGTTTTCCTCATTCTCATTCTCATTTTCCTCACTCTCATTCTCGTTTTCCTCATTCTCCTTTTCCTCATTCTCATTCTCATTTTCTGCCATGCCCTCCAGGGTAATGATGACATCGAGTAAATACTATTTCTTATCTTTTTACCTTTTTCAATCATGTAAAATCTCTGTTTTTTTTTTTTTTTTTACCTTTTTAAGTCATGTAAAATCTCTGTTTTTTTTTTTACCTTTTTAAGTCATGTAAAATCTCTGTTTTTTTTTTACCTTTTTAAGTCATGTAAAATCTCTGTTTTTTTTTTACCTTTTTAAGTCATGTAAAATCTCTTCTTAACTTTTAAAGAAAACTCGCCTCTATTGCCGCCTGCTGTCATGATTTAATAATCTATTATCATATTTCTCCAAAACGTAAGATCACACTCCCAATGACGCCCAAAATTCACTGTTTGGAAACACACTGTCCAAACTGACGCAAAAGCTTACAAAATGCCCACATATCAATGCTAAGTCGAGCAAATGACTTAACATCAACAAAACGTAACATCACACTCCCAATGACGCCCAAAATTCACTGTTTGGAAACACACTGTCCAAACTGACGCAAAAAAAAAAAAAAAAGCAAAAAAAAAAAAAAAAAAAAAAAAAAAAGTTTACAAAAACGCCCACATATCAATGCTAAGTCGAGCAAATGACTTAACATCAACAAAACGTAACATCACACTCCAAACGACGCCCAAAATTCACTGTTTGGAAACACACTGTCCAAACAGGCGCAAAAAAAAAAAAAAATAAAAAATAAAAAAAAATAAATAAATAAATAAATAAATAAAAGTTTACAAAAAAGCCCACATATCGATGCTAAGTCGAGCACGAAATCAAATTTGGTTTAAAACACCAGATTTCGAGTGAACGGCGAGTGGAAAAGGGGCCGTGATTAACCGGATGGAATAGAGGAATCGCGCGTGATTTTTTTTTTTTTTTTTTTGATTACCGTGTTATTATTATTATTTTTTTTTTTTCAACCACGTCCGTTGGAGCAAGAACAATCACGTCAATGAAACCAATCACAAAAAAATAACCGTTCTAGATATACGAATGCGGAACAAAACACGAACGAATTTGTTCTATTGGTAATATGCAGAACACAATAACAAGAACATAACAACATAATAACCAATATTATCCAATGAGAAAAATACAACACCAATACAGCAACAAGACCCATCAACAAAAAGAAAAAAACAACAACAATACAACCAAGACCCACCAACGAAAAGAAAAAAAATACAACAATACAATCACCGAAACAACAAAAAAACACAAAAAACAACAACAGACAACACCGGAACAATCACGATGACCGTCGCAGGCAGAATCGTCAGCCGGGAGCTAGAGCATTTGAAATCACAATAGACGGACGAGATAATACCAAGCCTCGCCGATTTCCTCGTGTCCCTCCTTTCTTTCTTCCTTTTATTTTATTTTATTTTACGTTATTTCTTCCTCCTCTTCCTCTTCTTTTATCACCCCTTGTTTTTCTTTTTCTTCTTCCTCTTCTTTTTCCTCCTCCTCTTCCTCTTCCCCCTTCCTCCTCCTCCCCCTTCCCCTTCCTCCTCCTCCTCCTCCTCTTCCTCCTCCTCTTCCTCCCTTCCTCCTCCTCTTCCCTTCCTCTTCCTCCCCTTTCCTCCTCCTCCTCCTTCCTCCTTCCTCCTCCTCCTCCTCCTTCCTCTTCCTCCTCCTCCTCCTCCTCCTCCTCCCCTTCCCTCCCCTTTTCCCTCTCCTTCCTCCTCCCTCCCTTTCCTCCTCCCCCTTCCTCCTCCTCCTCCACCCCCTTTTTCCTCCTTCTGCTTCCTTCCTCCTTCCTTCTTCCCTTCCCTCCCTCCTCCTCCTTCCTTCCTCCTCCTCCTTCCTCCTCCTCCTTCCCCCTTCGTCCTCCTCCTTCCCTCCCCTTCTCGTCCTCCTTCCCTCCTCCCCCCTCTCCTCCTCCTCCTCCTCCCCCCCAGCCAGCCTCCCCGCATCCTCGCCCAGCTCGCCGTCTTGACCTCCATGAAATACGCGTCTTAACCACCACCCTGGGCGCCGCGATCACGCCCGCCCGCCCGCCCACACGCCCGCCCGCCTGCACGCCCGCACGTACAGCCACGGACGAGACAGACACGGACGCACATGCGCACACACCGCGAACCTCGAAATTCCATCGCCGTTTATTTCCAAAAGCGAAAATGTTATGTGTTCCTGCCACGCGCGGAGACTCGGGACATACATACGCGTGCACGAATCTGGTTGCAATGGAATACATATGTACATGTGCGCGAGCGAGCGACACATACACATACACACGCGCAGGTGCGCGCCACACACACACACACACACACACACACACACACACACACACACACACACACACACACACACACACACACACACGCACGCACACACACACACACACACACACACACACACACACACACACACACACACACACACACACACACACACACACACACACACACACACACACACACGCACACGCACACGCACACGCACACGGGACAATGGAAATGAAAGAAAAGAATAATAATAAGAAAAAAATAAAAATAAAAACGAGACACAGAAGACAGCTAAAGAAGGAAATATCAGAGTATAGAAGAGACAAAACAGATGATGAAAATCTCATGAAGGAAAATAGGAAAACAAAGAAATCAGGGAACAAGAGAGACACGGCAACTGGAAGAACGAAAACAAAACGACACCAGAGAGTCACACACGGAACACATAAGGGGAAGAGGGGGAAGGTAGGGAGGTAGAGGGGAGGGGGAGGAGAAGAGGTGGAAGGGGGCGGGGAAGGGGGAAGATGGGGAGGGGAATAGAGAGAGGAAGAAGAGGTGGAAGGGGAAGATGCAGGAAGGTAGGGAGGTAGAGAGAGGGGGGAAAGAAGAGGTGGAAGGGGGGGAAGATGGGAGGTAGGGAGGGGGAGAAGAAGAGGTGGGGAAGGGGGCGGGGAAAGGGGAAGATGGGGGAGAAGAGGTGGAAGGGGGCGGGGAAGGGGAAGAGGGGGGAAAGGTAGGGAGGGAGAGAAGAGGTGGAAGGGGGCGGGGAAGGGGCAAGATGGGGAGATAGGAGAGGGGGAGAAGAGGTGGAAGGGGGCAGGGGAAGGGGAAAGATGGGGAGGTAGAGAGGGGGAGAAGAGGTGGAAGGGGGCGGGGAAAGGGGGGGAAGATGGGGAAGGTAGGGAGGGGAGGAAGAGGTGGGAAGGGGGCGGGGGAAGGGGAAGATGGGGGAAGGTAGGGAGGGAGAAGAAGAGGTGGAAGGGGGCGGGGAAGGGGGGAAGATGGGGAAGGTAGGGAGGGGAGAGAAGAGGTGGAAGGGGGCGGGGAAGGGGAAGATGGGGAGATAGAGAGGGGGAGAAGAGGTGGAGTGAAGTGGGGGGGAAAGGGGGGGAAGATAGGGAAGGTAGGGGAGGGAGAAGAAGAGGTGGAAAAAGGGGGCGGGGAAGGGGGAAGTATAAGGGGAGATGAGAGAGGAGAAAAGAGGAAGGGGGCGGGGAAGGGGAAGATGGGGGAGGAATAGGGAGAGGGGGGAGAAGAGGTGGAAGGGGAGGGGGAGAAGAGGTGGGAAAGGGGGCGGGGAAAAGGGGAAGATGGGGAGATAGAGAGGGGGAGAAGAGGTGGGAAGGGGGAGGGAGGCGAAAGTGGAAGGGGGCAGGGAAGGGGAAGATGGGGAAGTAGAGAGGGGGAGAGGATGGGGAAGTAGAGAGGGGGAGAAGAGGTGGAAGGGGCCGGGAAAGGGGAAGATGGAGAGGTAGGGAGGGGGAGAAGAGGTGGAAGGGGGCGGGGGAAAGGGGGAGGAGGGGGGAGCGGAACGAAGCCAGCACCCGGCGCAAGTGTCGACCTCAGGTGCTAAATCTACCCAAGTGGACGATCCAATGCCCCGAACACCTGTGCTGAGGACGGCTCGATAGCCAACAGCCTGGACGGTGAACCAGCTGTCACCGCGGCCTCTCTCGCCATCGCGTCACCACCTTTTCACCATCTTCGACATCGCCACGGTGAACCAGCTGTCACCGCGGCCTCTCTCGCCATCGCGTCACCACCTTTTCACCATCTTCGACATCGCCACGGTGAACCAGCTGTCACCGCGGCCTCTCTCGCCATCGCGTCACCACCTTTTCACCACCTTTTCACCATCTTCGACATCGCCACGGTGAACCAGCTGTCACCGCGGCCTCTCTCGCCATCGCGTCACCACCTTTTCACCACCTTTTCACCATCTTCGACATCGCCAACCACCGCCAACCACAGCCGTTACCACCTCCCCCTCCTTCCCTCTTCTCCCCTCCTCCCCCCCTTTTCCTTCCTCCTCCCCCCTCCCCACTCCACGAGCACCACCGTCCCTTCCACCCTGCCAATGCTACCAATACTGTCCCCCTTCTCAGGTCATCCCCTCCCGATACCCCCATGATGGCCATCCCTACCAGCGCTACCAACCATACCACCTCCTCAGATCAAACCCATACCAACACCCTTTCACAATCACCCTGGCCCAAACATACTACATGACGATCCTACCTCTACCACCCTCTCCCATTTCCCCACCAGTGCCACTGGGATTTCCATTACCCCTAACATACCCCCACTCCCTTTCCCACCCTCCAACACTTCAGCCCCCCTCCATCACCCTCCTCCCTCCATCTCTCTCATTTCTCCCCCTCCATCTCTCCTCCCCATCCCTCCCACCACCAACACCCCCACCGCCCCTCCCCCTCCATCCATCCCAGCCCGAGCTTCCGTCACACACACACAAAATGGTGATGGATTACCTGTAAACACCGGGATAACGCGCAGGTGCGATTGAACGATAGCCGGGGGGTGGGGGGGTGGGGGGGTGGGGGTGGGGGGGAGCGCCGCCGTGTCCCATTCGCCGCCGCTGACAGTGCATAGATGACGCGCCCCAAGTGGGGCTCGATTCCTCGCGCTAAATATCAATAGCGTTTCCTTCCGCGCGACCTTGGGGCCCGGCCATCCCCACCCCCCCCACCCCACCCCTCCCCACGACGCTCGGACAATCCGGGGGGAGGAAGAGGGAAGGGGGAGGAGGGGGGAGGGTGGGGGAGGAGGAGGAAGGAGGGGGAGGGGGGGAGGGAGGAGGGAGGAGGGAGGAGGAAGGAGGAGGGAGGAGGAAGGAGGAGGAGGGAGGAAGGAGGAGGAGGAGGGAAGGGGAAGGGGGGAGGGAGGAAGAGGAGGAAGGGGAGGAGGAGGGAGAAGAGGGAAAGAGGGGGAGGAGGAGGAGGAAAATAAGAATAAGAATAAGAAGACGAAGAAGAAAAAGAAAAAGACGAAGAAGAAAAGAAAAGAAGAAGAAAAAGAAGAAGAAGGAGGAGGGAGGGGGGAGAGTGCCTCAAGATTCCCCCCTTCTTTGCGGCACGGCGACAGGGTGACAGGGGATCCGCCAGGGGGAACGGGGGGGGGGGGGGAGGGTGACGAATGCCGGGACGGTTTGTTGCAATCATGTTTTTTTTTCTTCTTTCTTTCTTTCTTTCTTTTAGGACTTGCAAAAGTAAGAGGAAAAAAAGTAAACAGTTAATACTGACTTTCTTTATCTTATTATTTTCAGCCTTATATAAACACAACTCCGGTAACACACATACACCTTCTAATCCCACGCACACAACCCGTACACATGCACGCACACACCCGGACAAGCATACACACAAGCAGACGTACACGCACTCTCCCACGCACACACGGGAACCCCCTGACCGCTCAAGCACACAAAAAAAGCGTCATAACCCACACTCCGAACTCGCTACCACTGTGTACTTACCTGTCGCCTTTGCCCCAAGAATTTACGGTCCTTGGCGACGGGGCGACACCCTTCCTTAAGACAGCTTTCAGGGGTGTTTATGTCGTCCTTTCTCTCTGTTCGTGTCGGTTTGTGTGTGTCTGTTTCTCTCTGTCCGTGTCGGTTTGTCTGTGTCTGTTTCTCTCTCTCCGTGTCGGTTTGTCTGTGTCTGTTTCTCTCTCTGTCCGTGTCGGTTTGTCTGTGTCTCTGTTTCTCTCTGTCCGTGTCGGTTTGTCTGTGTCTGTTTCTCTCTCTGTCCGTGTCGGTTTGTCTGTGTCTCTGTTTCTCTCTGTCCGTGTCGGTTTGTCTGTGTCTCTGTTTCTCTCTGTCAGTGTCGGTTTGTCTGTGTCTGTTTCTCTCTGTCCGTGTCGGTTTGTGTGTGTGTCTGTTTCTCTCTGTCCGTGTCGGTTTGTGTGTGTGTCTGTCTCTCTCTGTCTCTATCTCTCGTACAGAAACGTACATACGTTTCCTTTTACTCTTTTTCCTCTTAGTTTTCTTTTCTTCTTTTTCATATCTCCCTTTTCCCTTTTTCCTTTTCCCCCTTCCCTTTCCTTCCTTTCCTTTCCCTCTCCCTCTACCTCTTCCCCCTCCTTTTTCATCTATTCCTTCCCGTCCCCTTTTTCCCGTCCCTTCCTTTCCCTTTCCCCACCCCCTTTCCCCCCTTTCCCTTTCCCCCTTCCTCCCCTTTTCCTTCCTTCTCCCCCCACCCACCCCCACCCTACCCTTCCACAACTCCGCCCTCCGTCCGCCTCCCTCCCCCCATCCCTCGCCCCTGCCCCCATCCCCACCTCCCCCATCCCCCCTCGCCCCCGCCCATCCCCCTTATCCTCTCATCCCTCCTCCTCAGCCCCCATCCTCCTTCCCCCCCCCCGGCCGCTGCCACTGGATAATAACTTTCTCAATCTCCTAAAACACCTGAGGGAGCCCGAGCACCGCCCATGGCCCTCCCCCCACGACGCCGCCGCCGCCCTCGGATGAATATTCTGGAATAATGATCACCATCGTCGGGCGGAGTGGACAGGCCGCGGGTGGAGAGGGGGAGGGGGAGAGAGGGGGGAGAGAGGGGAGAGAGAGAGGCTGGGAAAGGGGGGAGAAGGAGGGAGGGAGATGGGAGTGG
>NC_091579.1:20744545-20754545 GCF_042767895.1 Penaeus vannamei
TTCAATCCGCTCGCACGCTTTTTGAATTGTAGGAAAATATCGTTGTCAGATCGTATCGAGCGCTCAGTATCTGTGATTGAATACTGTTTTCCCGATTTAAGTTCACCTCTATGACCTTATATATTCTTGATTTCATAAAAGGTCAATGAGTCCATTCATGTTGAAAGCTAATATATTAAACAGTTCGTATGAAATATTTCTCAGACTTACCAGGCTCTGATACTTGTCCCCTTTGAAAATGACCTTGACACTTCTCCCAAGTGAAAATAACCCCTAATTATGAAAATGATCCCCCATCAAGCTTTCTAAGGGTAGCATGACCATCATAGGACTCCCCTGTCTTCTCAAGGGCACGCCTGGCATCAATTTTTTTTTTTTTTCATTTTATTATTATTTTTTTTCTTTTGAGTGGGGGGGGGGGGGTGATCAGCAAAGAGGGTGCTCTTTGTAAGCTTGTGAAAATGATGAAAATGTTGAACCAGCTCTTAAATAAGCAGATTGGTAAATTACGGAAGGAAGGGACGTAGGGGCAGAGACAGTGAGAGAGGATGAGAATAAGATAATAAGAGAGAGGGGTATAAGTGCGTCTCGGGGGATGGGGAGAGGAAGGGAAAAGGGAAGGGAAGGGGGGCGGGAGGCTTTTAGGGCTTTTATAATTTGTTGTTGGAAGAGTATGTGAGCCATAATGGCGTATTCACTCAACGATAATGCGGCCATAATGAAACCACGTTTTATTTTATGACTCGTGGTCTCTAACCCAAGGCTGAGGGGGGGGGAGGGGAGAGGGGGTGAAGGGGTTGACGAAGAGAGGACGAACTCGAATTCGCTTACGAGCTTGATCCCTTGTAAGAAAAAGATTGTAGAAAAAGCTAATCAATATAAGATATAACTTGCACATATGTCTACATCTGTTTATATATATATCTATCTATCTATCTATCTATCTATCTATCTATCTATCTATCTATCTATCTATCTATATATATATATATATATATATATATATATATATATATATATATATATATATATATATATATATATATATATATATATATATATATATATAACATACACACACACATACCATCGTGCAGTTATTTAATTAAGTACAATTCCCACATTTTAATTAATATGCAAACATGAGCAATGATAATGATAATGTTCTTAGAAATAATGCTAAATGATGATACAATTATAAATCATTATGATACCCAACATCAAAGATAATAATACTTCTAATCAGAATGATAACAGGAACCTGATAACAATAATAGAAACGATCATCAAAATCTAAACAGAAACGCCTCTACGACATGGCAACTTGAAATCTGACGTCAAATAATCTAAATATAGCAACTGTAGCCTCTAGTCAATGGCCTGATACCTAGAGAGATTTCCTGCGACTTTCTTAATGACATCGGAGAAGATACACCGCGCACCCACGAAGGTAAACAACCGCGAGCGTGACTTCCTCCCCGATATGGTGCATTAGGGTCTGCTTTCATCATTAGGGTCGTCATGGTACTCCAGCCAGTGGGGGGGGGGGGATTAGTCTCTAACGCGGGTGAAAATACCATATTGTTTTATTAGTATTTGTTTCGGGATGATTGTTTAGGCTATTGGGATTCATATTTTGATATTGTGAAAGAAAAATTGGTGATATCTGATAACCCACCGTTAATCTTTAAATAAAACAGCATGCGTCCTTTTTTTATTCTACGGATTTTCCTTCAGGTAAATAAGCTAACAAAAGTAAGAGTAATTACTTTGTAAACTTTTTGTTGCGTGTCGAGAGAAAAACGGATTACCTATAGTTTTGTATGTACATCTCCCAAAAAAAGAGAGAAAAAAATCAGCTAATCTTATAACAACAAAGTAGCATAGCACACCTACCTTCTCTCAGGGCAAAGCAACGCCACAATTTGTTTTCTGCGTATCAACATATGACGTCAAATCCTATGTATAATACAACCTACATATAGAAATCCTTGTACCTTACGCCCATACAACATCCTACGCTTTGTCATCATCAGACCATGTAATATAAAGATACAGCAGCAGTACTAATTAGATTCCACCGCTTTTCCACTCACAATTCTCCTTCGAAATATCAAAGATTGTAGAGAGAAGGGCTGTTAGAGAATGGTAGATGGACGAATAGAATAGATAGATAGATAGATAGATAGACAGACAGACAGATAGACAGATAGATAGATAGATAGATAGATAGATAGATAGATAGATAGATAGAGAGAGAGAGAGAGAGAGAGAGAGAGAGAGAGAGAGAGAGAGGAGGGGAGAGAGAGAGAGAGAGAATGTGTGTGTGTGTGTGTGTGTAGCTAGATAGATAGATAGAGAAAAAAAAAAGAGAGAGAGCGTGCGAGTGAATGATCTTCCCGTTACCATCAGCATAGAATGTAGAAGCAAAACACCAAAAGATGATCACGGACCCCAATCTCCTCATCACCCCCCCCCCCCCAAATCCCAATCCTTATGGCCGACGGCTCAGGTATACGCACCATAGACGTAAATGGAAAATATTAAAGGATACACCCGGGGATTCTAGACTTTACGTGCAGCGGGGAGAAATAGTTGACTCTTGGAAGAAAGTCGAGAAAAAAAGAATATTAAAAAAGAGGAAGAATACAGAAAGGAAGGTTCCGGGAAGGCTGCATTTTTTCCCTTTCTCTCTCTCTCTCCTCCTTTTCTGTTTTTTTTTCTCCTTTTTTCTTCTCTTTATGACAGACCTTGGACAATATTTCCGTGGTTGATTTGTGCTTTTGTGCTTCTCAACCGTTGACAAAGACTATCTCTGTAGGGCCTTATTGGGATGGGAGAGTATATCCAGGAGAGGGGGAGGGAAGGAGACACAGACAAGGAAAAAAAACGGGAGGCAGTGGTGTTGGGGAGGGGGGGGGGATGTAAATAACGAGAGCGTGTAGAAGGGAGAGAGAGACAGGCAGGCAAGCAGGCCGTCAAATAGATAGAAAGACAGGTAAGTAGGCAAGCAGACAGAGAGATAGATAGAGAGACAGACCAAAAGATAGATAGATAAAGAGAGAGAGAATAGGGAAATAAAATAATAATAATAATAGTATCTCGGGATCAGAAAAAAAATGAAAATAAAAAACGGAATATCAGCATATAAAAAAGGACAAAGGGAGGCGGTGACGTCATACTTTTAATCAGGAGCGAAACAGTGGAATCTTTTAGCCCATGAAGCGAAGTCTGCAACTGCTCTCTGCAAGACAGTCAGGCGTCGTTATGTTAAAAGAAGGCGTCACTTCGGGATTGGCAAGATCTCACTCTTTCCTCTTAAGACGATGGCACTCTTTTGGGTAGGGGGGGGGGGATGGGGAAGAGGGTAAGTGAGAAGGGAATGGGTGATGAGGGAGAAAGGGAGAGGGGAAGGAAATGAGGAGAAAAGAGAGGGGGAAGGTGATAAGATGGTGTAGTTCAGAGAATGATAAGATGATAAGAGAAGAGGGAAAGGAAGAGAGAAGGAAAGGAGAAGGGGGGAAGGGGGAGAGGGGCAAGGGAGGAAGGACTAAAGGAGGGTAAAGGAGGGCTCTCCTCATTAACTCTGCCTGTTTGGAGAATGAGGAGCCGCGAAGGAAAATGAAGAACCCAGCGTATTACTAATTTGAAGTGTAATTGCGGAGAAGTATGGTTTCTTTTTTCTTAATTATGATTTTACTTTAATTTTACTCTTTTTCATATATGGTTTGATTCAAGAATAATGCACTGTATCGTATTAAAGCACACACACACACAGACTTTCTCTATCTCACTTTCTCTCACATACACACACACACACGAACACACTCACACACATGCACACACACACACACACACACACTCACACGCACGCACGCACGCACGCACGCACACACACACACACACACACACACACACACACACACACACACACACACACACACACACACACACACACACACACACACACACACGCACACACACATACACACACACACTATACTCACACGTAGACGGATGTGTGACTGTGTGTATGCTATCATTTCTTATTTTAAAAAATGCTCTGTATCTAACTTTTCTAAAATACATTTCCCTCTTTCATTCTTCACATGTGCTCCACTTTTCAACCAGCCTCATTGCCTCAATTTATCTACTTCTCAAAGGCATAATGATATGGTCTTTCTCCCTCCTTCTTCACGCACTCTAACTTCCTCCTTTCTCCCTCATTCCGCCCCCTCATTCCCCCTCTCCCTCTTCCCGCTCTCTTTTCTCTCTTTTTAACTCCCGTCATATGGGTCTCACTTTTTCGTCTTCTTTTTTACGCTTACTTCATTTCCTCTTTTCATCCTCTTTTCTCTCGTATCCTCATTACTCCGCCCTCCCCCTCCCACCCCCCTCTCTTCCCCTCTTTGCTTTGTGTATCTTTTTAGAAGGGTTGGGTATTTCTTTTTCTTTCTTTTCTAATTATCTTTTCGCTCTTCTCCTTTTGTATCTTTCCTGATTTTTTTTTATCATTATTCGCCATACTATATCATCGCTATAATAATTATTATTAGTACTATTATTATTATCATTAATATAATCATTATTAGCTTCATCACTACTATCATTATGATTTTAACACCATGACTGTTTCAGCTACTACTAATTTCATTACTATCATTATCATTTTTATTATCATCATCATTATTTTCATGATCAACATTATTACTATTATTATCATTAATATTATTAGTAGCAGTAGTAGTAGCACTACTACTACTTCTGAAATTACCATTAGCATTATGATCATTACTCTCAATATCATCCTTATTATTATTATTATCATTATTATCATTTAGAGGTATTTCTACTTTCATTATTTTTATTGCTAGTTTCATTATTACCACTACTATTGTTATTATTATCATTATCGTTATTGTTGTGCTCAGTATTCTTATCATTCCTATTAATATACTTCCACTTATTATTGTTATAATTGTTATAATTATCATTACCATCACCATATATTCCACCACTGTTATCACTATCATTATTATCGTCATTTGCATTATTTTCATTGTTATTCTTACTATCATTTTACTCATTATTATCATCATTATTGTTACTATCATTAATATTATCATTACTGTTATTATTATTGTTGTTGCTGTTGATACTCTCATTACCATTAATATCATTGTTGATATTATTATCATTATCATTATTATAATTATTATTATTATTATTATTATCGTTATCATTATTATTATTATTATTATTATTATTATTATTATTATTATTATTATTATTATTATTATTATTATTATTATTATTATCATTATCATTATTATTATTATTATTATTATTATTATTATTATTATTATTATTATAAACACTGTTGTTATTATTAGTAATAATGTTATCATTTATTAATATTATTATATTTATTATCATATTGTCATCATCATTATCATTATCAGCATGAGTATTATATTTTATTGTCATTACTGTTATTATCGTAACAATAATAATTTTTATTATCACTATTATTATCATTATTATCATTATCATCATAATCATTATTATTATTATCATCATTGTTATTATAATTGTGATTAATACCGTTATTTCCGTTCTTACCATTATCTATCTTTGTTCATATTGCTACCATTATCATCTTTATCATTATTATTATATACCGATATCATTTTTGCTCTCTCTCGGAAGATAATAACAATAACATCGGTAAAAAAAACTTTCATCGTTCTTTTTACACCATAGCTTTGGCTAGAAAAGATCTTACTTTGTCCATAGTATAGGAATGAAAAAAAGTACAGCTTATATACTCATGAACATTTGTGAGGCTACTGCTATTTTATTTGTAGTAGCTTTATCACTACCTCTGCTATTACTGTCTTTGCCACCTTATTTGTTTTAATATCCATGGAATATCCAGGGCATGTTTAGAATTACAGAAGAATAAAACTTGTTATGTTTATGTTTTTCAGCTAGGTAATTTGCCTTCAACAGAGATAGTTCAATGAGCATAGAACGTTTGAACGTGCTGAGTAGGCTTTATCTATCTTAAGATTAAAAGATACATTTTAATTCAGATAAGAAAGCAGAAAGATCAAACCCCATATCAGTTCCAAATCAGAATGTCGTAGTCTGTTCGAAATTCCACCATTCTACTCCTAATTTACCTTCGTTTATCCTGAAATGTGTCCATGATATAACTTTAATAACCTTAATTCAAACAGGAAATCCATCTCTTACATAAAACCTACTTTTAGTTTAACAAACATTCACACATTCGCCCGGATCGCCACTCATAGGTAATTAACTGCTCTTCGTGCCATGGTGATAATGGGTTTACTCAGTATTTGAAGGATAATAAGAAAATCCATTATTCAAATGACTTTGAGTAATCCAGACACTACCAATAATGCTAGATACTTCTTTCCCCGACTACACGCCAGTCACACTGATTAAATCTAAAAATGATACTGAGTACAGCTTTTATCTGCTGTTCATGTCAATTGGTAATTTATCGATTTTCAGTCAACTCAAGGTAAGTATTTGAGACAACTCTGTCATTGTAGTGTCGTATCTATTTAGCCATCAATCATATTACGAAAGCTGAATGCCTTTTCTTGAATGCAGATGGCATGAATATTTAAATAAGTACCTCTTACGCTCATTCAACAACGCATTCATATTTACAGAAGCGACTTTCGGGTATATAGCGTATCACAAGGACGCTGTCATTTACACCCAGACAATCTCTATACCGACTCGATAATAATAACAAATCCACACAATCCCTACACCCAATTCATCAGCCGTAATCCTGTCCATAGTAGCTATCAGAAATGAAGGAAACAAAGAGAGCTAACGAGTGGTTAGGTCTTCGATCAGGAAACGAGTCTCACGGCGACCCCATTAACCGTAAAGAGGTTGCTACTCCCTGTCAGCTCCATCATGACTACGGTCGCCTGTTCTCCTATTCATCACATTGCCTAACCACAAAGTAGTTCATGCATGCGATTCATGCTGCGCCAGCGTTAGTATACCGTGCCATATGTTATGCAAATCGCACCCAAACTTCGCTCTGACACGTTATGGGTTATTCATACTTCGGGATAGGCTGGGAGTTGATGTCGGTCGTATGTCACACCGGGCGCTGTCTGGAGGACTTTCAACGGGTTTGTGTTTTGTTGTTGGAACATAGACTTGAATATGGACTTGGGTATACGAACTTGTTTACAGGCACGAGTGTACAAAGATAAAGAATGATGTGTACATTGTTTCAGAAACATATAATTCTCTATCTATCTATCTATCTATCTCCCCTTCTCTCTTTCTCTCCTTCTCTCTCTCTCTCTCTCTCTCTCTCTCTCTCTCTCTCTCTCTCTCTCTCTCTCTCTCTCTCTCTCTCTCTCTCTCTCTCTCTCTCTCTCTCTGTCTCTCTCTCTCTCTCTCTCTCTCTCTCTCTCTCTCTCTCTCTCTCTCTCTCTCTCTCTCTCTCTCTCTCTCTCTCTCTCTCTCTCTCTCTTTCTCTCTCAATCTCTCTCACTCTCACTGTATATATATATATATATATATATATATATATATATATATATATATATATATATATATATATAAATATATATGTATATATATATATATGTATGTATATATATATATATATATATATATATATCAAATGATTCTAAAAAATAGTCTGTCTCTTACTCACTCACTCACTCAGTCACTCTCTCTCTCTCTCTCTCTCTCTCTCTCTCTCTCTCTCTCTCTCTCTCTCTCTCTCTCTCTCTCTCTCTCTCTCTCTCTCTCTCTCTCTCTCTCTCTCTCTCTCTCTCTCTCTCTCTCTCTCTCTCTCTCTCTCTCTCTCTCTCTCTTTCCGTGTATGTGTCTTTCTGACAAAATAGAGAAATATATATATATATATATATATATATATATATATATATATATATATATATATATATATATATATATATATATATATATATATATATATATATATATATATATATATATATATATATATATATATACATATATATATATATATATATATATATAATGATTCAAAAAAATAGTCTGTCTCTCAATATAATCATTTATCTATTTATGATTTTTATATCAGAGCAGCGAGCGCTCGGTAAATATGAGAAAAGACCGAAAGTAAAAAAAGAAAAAAAACGTGGAAAAAACAAACGAAAAACAATATGATCAAAAATGAATGCCTGTGAGAGGGAGATATAGCCTTTATAGCGCGAAGGAAAAGAGTTTATATTGGCTTTCTTTCTCATTTCGCCCACGAAGTCAAGAGATAAGCTATTAATTTGACCTTCTGACCTTTGTGATGTCGGGAAAGCGCTGACAGTGGGTGAAGATAATGATTTAATAAATGATAAGGGTCACTTTCATCACACCATCACCGGGTTGTTTAATATTTCAGTCACATCTTAAATAATTGTCAATCATCACATCACTAATTGCAACTATTATATCGTTTCCCCGTTTTAATCACAACCAGCTTGCAATCATCGCCACCCTCACTAATTATCATACCACCGTGATCATAACCTTAATCAACATAATCGTTATCCTTGCCACTATCCTTGTCATCATCACCATCATCATAATCATCACCATTGTCACTTTCCACTCGGCAACTGATGTCAGGCAATAACCCAACTCATTACCGTTGCAGTGTTACCAATGTATGTAACGACAAAAAAGAATCACTAATGGCACACCATTTGGCAATACTGACCTTGGCCGAACGAGCGTACGAAGGTTATCCGTTTAACCTCATCTCCTATTTGCCTTTTAATTGCTGAAAGAAATTAAACAATCGTTTTTTATCTTTTTTTCCTATGCTTTATCTTAATTTGTCAATTTATTTATTTTTCTTACTATCAAACGTTCCTTTATCCTATTCAACATTTCATTATAAAGAAAAAAAAGAGATAAAACACTCAATTTGTGGTATTCAAAACTCCAGTCAGGATCCCTTCCAACCACCGTCTTCTCATCCGATATAAATTCCTTCCGTTTCCGTTCCTTCGGTCGACGTCCTTTGTCTACCAGTGGCTTTGGATCGTAAAGGTGACCTCTTACAGGCTCACCGATCTTCCAGCCGCGTCTTCTCTCTATGCAGTTTTCCTTTCATAAGTCGCCCGGCCACTTTTCCTTCCTCCAGGTCTGCTTATCATCCTTCCTTCAACATTTCTTAGTTCATCGTATCATAGAGCAAGCCCACTTACTTTGTTGCTGTTAAAAAATAAATAAAGAAAGAAAGAAAGAAAGGAAGAAAGGAAAAAGAGAGAAAAAAAAGATTGTCGCCATCTTTATTCACTTCTTTGGTGGTTCTTCTCTTTCCTGATGTTATGTTCAAAAGGCCTTGCCTCAATTCAGTATTTCAGTGCCTCCTGTCTCAAAGTCCCGCATTTGCCTATGTAATACTTGTTTCCTTGAGGTTGATATTTAACTCCTCTCCTTTTCTTTTAGGAATTACTTTAACCGGTCCATCAGAACTTGTAATTTATCTATATCATTGCTTGATTCACTTTGTACCAAAGTTTCTCGTGCGTTGACTCGCTTTCTGAACATATGTTAAAAAGGAAGGGTATAGTCTTTTAATGTTAACAATTTTCTTCTAATAATCGTCTGCTTTGTTCATCAATCACCCACTTCCTGTTGCTGTTTGATTCTTGATGATCTTCCACCTACTTTCAGTACCTCCATTTTTCATTTAAGTTTGCAGCTAATGCCTTCCCACTTCATTTGATAAAAGGTTTTCTCGATAAAATGAAACATGCATAAAAACTTGGTGTGCCTAATACTTTGTTTATGAGGGGTGACGGTGGTTTTCCCCTTTCTTTGTCTTTTAGTACTTCTCTAGATATTTAGTCATATCCTGCTGGTTCGCCATGGTTTATGTTCTTTGCTGCGTTTTCCATTCCCATACCCAGAAAGCGTATTTAGTGAACCTTCGTTATGA
>NC_091579.1:20802045-20804545 GCF_042767895.1 Penaeus vannamei
ACGCACACAACATACAAGACTATGTAATCACACTTTCCATGCTTAATGTCAGACCTACTGTGTATGAAGTCCATAAAGACTGTCCTTGCAGAGACAAAGAACATTTGGTGTAACAGCACAGAATGGAGGACTCGCCATGGACAATGGCGGACTTAAATACTTTTGTGACCCCCTCTCTCTCCCTCTCTCTCTCTCTATCTATCTATCTATCTATCTATCTATCTATCTCTCTATCTATCGCTCTCTCTCTCTCTCTCTCTCTCTCTCTCTCTCTCTCTCTCTCTCTCTCTCTCTCTCTCTCTCTCTCTCTCTCTCTCTCTCTCTCTCTGGCGACCAAATTTCCCCCAGAATAACCAACAAGTGACTTAACAACCCCACGCACCAAACACACATCTTTCTCGCACATCAACGCTGGTTAACTCCAAAGAACAATCACCCTCAGACCATTAGCCAAGGGAACGCCCCTCGTCAGACACTCCCATCTTCAGGGTAATTATGTAGGATCGAAGAGAACACGGACAAGTCACCAGGAGGTCTCCCAGCGCGATAACCCCCTTAATGGAACACGCGATAAACAAAGCCCGGGATAGTACGGCGAGGTGCACCCTGCCACGAAGAACGCTGGAAGGGGGTACTCTGGTTGCACGGGGTCTCATGAATCGTACTTGCCATGAGTCATGCTTTCTGTGAGTCATGCTTTCGAAATGTTAATGCGAATATTCGATTTTCATATTAGTATCTATTTGCTTACTTGTTTATTCATTGTTATTATTATCATTACTTCGCTATCTTTGTGGTGGTTTTACTATTATCATTACTAACATCATCATCATTATGATGATAACAACCATAATAAAAAACAACAATAACAAGGCTAATAATGATACGATTATTACTATCAATAGTAATTGTAATTACAATAATAATGATGATAGTAATACTAATGATAGTAACATTGATAATGATAATAATGATGATAATAATGATAGCAAAACTGATGATAGTAGTAATCATAATGATATTGATAATGATAACATTGATGATAATAACATTGATAATAATAATGATAATGATGATAGTGATAGCACTAATGATCATAATGATAACAACAACAACAATAATAATAATAATAATAATAGTGATACTACTACTATAGAAATAATAATTATAATAATAGCAATAATAATTATTATTATTATAATGATAATGATAATGATTATAATAATGATAAAAATAATAATAATAATAATAATGATAATAATAATAATAGTAATGATAACAACAACAACAACAACAATAATAATAATAATAATAATAATAATAACAATAATAATGATAATGATAATAATAATAATGATAATAATAATAACAATAGTAATAATAATAATAATGACAATAATAATAATATTGATAATCATAATGATACTTCCAATGTCAATAACAGGGTCATTCATGGCTGTAATGATAATGATGATAATGATAACTAGGATGATAACAATAATGAAAAAACTATTGCCATAATAATGATCATCATGACGATCATTACAATACGAATGATAATAACCACTCTAATGATAATAATGATGACGATGAGGAGGATAAACATGAGGAGAGTGATCATGAAAATGATGGCGAAAGGGATGATGAAATTGATAGTGAAAATGGCGTTAAAACGAAGGTAAAAAAATATGATTGTGATGACTCTGAGGAGGAGGATGGTGATTGTGATGATGATGATGATAGTCACAATGACAATAGTAATAATGGTGAAGAATTAGATTGATGATGGTGATGGTGATAACATCAAAAATAATGAAAATGATAGTAATACTGATGATTATAGCCGTCATCATTATCATTGCCACTTATTTTTCTTTATTCTCATCATTATTATTGCATGCGGTGATGATAACGATAACGATATCAGTTACATTAATACAAACTGTAACCTTTTTATTTTACTTTCATATCATATGTCTGACTATTTTTAGGATCATTACTTTCTTCTCTTTTTATTTTTATTAGCCTCTGAATCATTACTTTCTTCTTTTTTATTCAGTTTATTAGCCTCTGAATTCCCAATTAACCTTCAAGATAACTTAGGTATTATAACTCGTTAAATTCCGATTAAATGACCGGTAATGAAAAAGATACTTAAATATTTCCCACTTCCTTCCCTCTGACCGCCTGTCAATCATTCTTCCACAGAGATTGGAAACGAACGATATTACCATGAAGAAAACGAAGGAAAGAGAAGAAACTAAATAAAGATGAAAGGTCGATAGATAAGACATGAATAAATTAAGTTTACAGTTCATAAACAGTTTATGGAGTGATAAGCAAGAAAATGAGCAAATAGGCAAGTTGACAGCAGGTAAACATATTACGAATTCTTTAACACGCAAAGAAATCTGTGATTAATAGCAATAAACTATAAAATATTGAAAAAATGTCATAAAAATGTCAATATGTCAGTCAGTAAACAAGTCAATTAATATAT
>NC_091579.1:20817045-20822045 GCF_042767895.1 Penaeus vannamei
ATTGCCTTAAGTGTTTAATAACGAGGAACAATGATAAAGATCTTGTTAGAATTAAGACTAGACATTTAAGAAAACTGCATAATCTTGGCTTAACTCCAGAATATGAAGTTGATAGCAGCAAAGTAATATTTAATTACTCAAATAGAAATTTATCTGAGGATGAAACAAAGTTACTATCTTTAGGTCTTGACTTTGCTTTACCGTGCAAATCACCATCATTCGCTGACCACTTTCTAGCCTTTGAACGTCTTTGTCATACCGTTAATAATTGCCAAATTCTTGACAACTCTGAATCTGCCAAACTGAAAGTTTTTGAGAAAATTGCCAGTTTAGCAAATGAGACGTTCTATGACTTCAAAAGACATAGACACTGGTTACCATCTTTTAGCAAAGCCAAATACAATGCTTTGAAATCTTTAAAGGAAGACCCCAACATCATAATAACCAGACCTGACAAAGGAAAAGGTGTTGTGATATTGGAGAGAAATGAATATGTCACTAAAGTAAATATATTGCTATCAGACCTTACAAAATTTAAAAAGTTCGGAAATGAGCCCTTTTCTAAAACCATTCAATTAGAGGAGTGTACCATCTTTTAGCAAAGCCAAATACAATGCTTTGAAATCTTTAAAGGAAGACCCCAACATCATAATAACCAGACCTGACAAAGGAAAAGGTGTTGTGATATTGGAGAGAAATGAATATGTCACTAAAGTAAATATATTGCTATCAGACCTTACAAAATTTAAAAAGTTCGGAAATGAGCCCTTTTCTAAAACCATTCAATTAGAGGACAAACTGAATAGAATGCTAAAATGTTTGAAAGATAGTGGCACCATTTCCTCTGATACATATAATCAACTCAGATCATCTGGCTCTTTACCTGGAATGTTATATGGACTACCAAAAATTCATAAACCCGATGTGCCGATCAGACCTATCTTGTCAGCTTTACAAACATTTAATTATAATCTAGCTAAATTCTTAGTGCCAATTCTCAAGCCTATAACTACCAATGAATACATTGTCCATAATTCTTTTGATTTTGCAAAGCAGATGTCTACAATTAGTCTTGAAAACAATGTTATAATGGCTAGTTTTGATATACAGGCTTTATTTACAAACATACCTTTGAAAGAAACAATGGATATTTGTACAAACAGATTATTTGAGAATACTGATAATGTGCATAACCTTACAAGAGACCAATTCAAGAAATTGTAAAAGACCCTTTTCCTAAACATCTGTGCTCAAACATAGTGTACTCATACAAATGTTCTAGCTGTAACGCTAGATATATAGGTTCAACATCAAGGAATCTAAAAATGAGATATTGCGAGCACAAAGGAGTCTCTTATCGGACATTACGTCCGCTATCATCTCCCATGCACTCACTTATCCGGGATCATTCACTCAAAACAAATCATGAAGTAAAATTCGAGGACTTTTCAAGAGTGAGAAAAACACAAGACATAATAGATTTAAGAAACTTAGAATCACTACTGATCAAAGAAATAAAACCTAACTTAAATAACAATGAAAGTTAAGTTACTCTATATACACTGAAGTAATTTACACAGGTTATCCCTTACCCCCTCAAACCCCCCCCCTCCCCCACTCACAACGGACATCCAGACATTCAAACCTCCGCAAACTGCTGTCATGTCAACATGACAAAGACACATACTCTACACTACACCTGCGGAGAAAATACGTAAGCCCAATATTCCTTTTTTTATGTCCTATGTTGGTAATCAACTTGTGTTTTATATGTTTTGCGTTTATTATTATTTCCATTTTGTTTGTTCTTATTTGCCTTTGTAATTATATATTCAATATTAGTTTAGATAATTTGTATTCTCTTACATGCAGATTCTGATGATGGACACAGTTATTGATGTCCGAAAGCTCAATAAATAAATGAATATACGCAATATGTGGTTTCCTGCTGTCCTGGTCCTCCTGTTTATTATAAGAATCCGTTTCCCCGTGGAACATCTATTGTGGAAATATATATATATATATATATATATATATATATATATATATATATTTGCATATATATACATATGTATATATACATATATACATATATATAAATATATATATATATATATATATATATCTACATATATATATAAATATATATATATATTTATATATACACATATACATATGTATGAATATATATATATATATACATACATATATATATACATATATACATATATCTATGTATATATATGTATATATATATGTATATAAATATACACACATTTATTTATATATACACATACATATGTATGAATATATATATACACATTTATTTATATATACACATACATATATGTGAATATATATATATATACATATATATATATATATATATGTGTGTGTGTGTGTGTGTGTGTGTGTGTGTGTGTGTGTGTACATATATATAATATATATATATATATATACATATATATATATATATATATATATATATATATATATATATATATATATATATATATATATATACAGGAGGACCAGGACTGCTGGAAACCACATCTTGCGTATATTCATTTATTTATTGAGCTTTCGGACATCAATAACTGTGTCCATCATCAGAATCTGCATGTAAGAGAATACAAATTATCTAAACTAATATTGAATATATAATTACAAAGGCAAATAAGAACAAACAAAATGGAAATAATAATAAACGCAAAACATATAAAACACAAGTTGATTACCAACATAGGACATAAAAAAAGGAATATTGGGCTTACGTATTTTCTCCGCAGGTGTAGTGTAGAGTATGTGTCTTTGTCATGTTGACATGACAGCAGTTTGCGGAGGTTTGAATGTCTGGATGTCCTTTGTAAGTGGGGGGGGGGGGGGGTAAGGGATAACCTGTGTAAATTACTTCAGTGTATATAGAGTAATTGAACTTTCATTGTTATTTAAGTTAGGTTTTATTTCTTTGATCAGTAGTGATTCTAAGATTCTTAAATCTATTATGTCTTGTGTTTTTCTCACTATTGGAAAGTCCTCGAATTTTACTTCATGATTTGTTTTGAGTGAATGATCCCGGATAAGTGAGTGCATGGGAGATGATAGCGGACATAATGTCCGATAAGAGACTCCTTTGTGCTCGCAATATCTCATTTTTAGATTCCTTGATGTTGAACCTATATATCTAGCGTTACAGCTAGAACATTTGTATGAGTACACTATGTTTGAGCACAGATGTTTGGAAAAGGGTCTTTTGTCGGAAAGAACGAACGAATTGTTCTGGAATTTGTGAAGATCATTCTGAAACTGATTTGTGGGAAATGGTTGCTTAGTAGTTTCTGTAATTGTTTTCGTCCTCCTGTTTATTATAAGAATCCGTTTCCCCCGTGGAACATCTATTGTTGAAATATATATATATATATATATATACATATATATATATGTATATATATATTTGCATAAATATACATATGTTTATATACATATATACATATATATTTAAATATATATATATATGTACATATATATAAATATATATATATATATATTTATATATACACATATACATATGTATGAATATATATATACATACATATATATACATATATATACATATATATGTATATATATGTATATATATACGTATATATATATATACACATTTATTTATATATACACATACATATGTATGAATATATATATACACATTTATTTATATATATACATATACATATGGAAGAATATATATATACATATATATGTATATATATATATATGTATATATATGTATATATATATTTATATATATACATATATATACATATATATGTGTGTATATATATACATATATAATATATATATATATATATATATATATATATATATATAATAATAAACAGGAGGACCAGGACAGCAGGAAACCACATCTTGCGTATATTCATTTATTTATTGAGCTTTCGGACATCAATAACTGTGTCCATCATCAGAATCTGCATGTAAGAGAATACAAATTATCTAAACTAATATTGAATATATAATTAAAAAGGCAAATAAGAACAAACGAAATGGAAATAATAAACGCAAAACATATAAAACACAAGTTGATTACCAACATAGGACATAAAAAAAGGAATATTGGGCTTACGTATTTTCTCCGCAGGTGTAGTGTGGAGTATGTGTCTTTGTCATGTTGACATGACAGCAGTTTGCGGAGGTTTGAATGTCTGGATGTCCGTTGTAAGTGGGGGGGGGGGGGGGGTAAGGGATTACCTGTGTAAATTACTTCAGTGTATATAGAGTAATTGAACTTTCATTGTTATTTAAGTTAGGTTTTATTTCTTTGATCAGTAGTGATTCTAAAATTCTTAAATCTATTGTCTTGTGGTTTTTCTCACTATTGGAAAGTCCTCGAATTTTACTTCATGATTTGTTTTGAGTGAATGATCCCGGATAAGTGAGTGCATGGGAGATGATAGCGGACGTAATGTCCGATAAGAGACTCCTTTGTGCTCGCAATATCTCATTTTTAGATTCCTTGATGTTGAACCTATATATCTAGCGTTACAGCTAGAACATTTGTATGAGTACACTATGCTTGAGCACAGATGTTTAGGAAAAGGGTCTTTTGTCGGAAAGAACGAACGAATTGTTCTGGAATTTGTGAAGATCATTCTGAAACTGATTTGTGGGAAATGGTTGCTTAGTAGTTTCTGTAATTGTTTTCGTCCTCCTGTTTATTATAAGAATCCGTTTCCCCCGTGGAACATCTATTGTGGAAATATTATCCAACCGTTATGGCCGACCAGTTCTGCTGAAATATCGAGAAACTGAGAAGACGGACTTCAAGATTAGGAAATTAAATCTGGACATAGAATTTCTCCAAACCTGTAAGAATTACAACATTATTCCTAAATTTTTACAGTTCAAAGTGTATAACCACAGGTTCACTGACACTAAAATATATAGATCATGGCTTTTCAAGCTTCTTAACTATGAAATTA
>NC_091579.1:20834545-20837045 GCF_042767895.1 Penaeus vannamei
ATAACACATGCACGTACACACACAGACACACCAACTCACGCACACACACACACACAAACACATATACTAATACACAGTACAAGAAATCATAATAGTTTCACATACACACACACACACACACACACACACACACACACACACACACACACACACACACACACACACACACACACACACACACACACACACACAAACACACACACCCATACACACACACACACACACACATACAAACACATACACACACACTAATGCGCAGTACAAGAAGTGATGATAGTTTGAAAATTAAATACATAGATAGGGAAATAGAGAAAGAAACAAACAGAAATTTGATTGATAGGGAAGGATATATAGTGTATGGGAGAGAAAGGAGAAAGGACACCGATAAATCACCTTTGTTGACTATGATCAGAAGGTTCATATTTCTTTTACTCACAATGAATATTCAAAACATCCATACTCTAGCTTTCCAGAACCCAGGTAGGAAACGCAATTAACTTCTACAAATTTTTAGTATAACAGATATTATCATCATATTTTTCGTCTCATCCAAACACATTTTTCTGTGTAATTTTGTTAATTCCATTGTTATCCAGATTATGCAAATTATAATCTGCTGCTATTTTCTCACGTCAGTAATGATGACAAATGGTGGGAAGAGAAATCATTCATCAACATTCATTACCTTCATCATTTGTATTTCTTTACACTTGTCATTAATGATGAAGTAGATGATAATGATTCAGATATCCACACGCACCGTGCACAAATCTCATCCGCACATGTACTCATACACACACACATACATGCAGACACGCACATTGCTCTTCTTAGATTTGTTTAATTAGCCATTCTTTTGATTTACTTCTTTCCCCTTAATCGTTCTTTATTGTCTCGATTAACATGTCATTTCCTTCCTTCTACTTGTTGGTATTTTTCTTATTTTGCGGATTATAGATGCTTCTAATGTCAATACCATAATGAAATTACACTATTCATACAATTTCTAATAACACGTATCCGAACTTTTTATTTTAAGTTCAGCCCATATACCGTACGTCATTTTATTCAAAAGCGCGTTGTATTTTATCTTTCTTTCTTTCTTTCTTTTTTTTTTTTTTTGCCTATGTCCTTTTTGTCCCTAGTTCCCTCCCTTTCCCCCCTGCTCTTTAGCGATCTCCCTTCTCCTTCGGGCCCTCACAAAGAGACTCAAGGGCAAGTTTGAATAACCTGTTGCTACAAAGGAGACTTCCAATGACCTCATTCTTCCCTGAACTCCCCTAGGACTCCGCTCGCTTTTCCCCTGGGAACGAGTAGGAGCGGGAGAGAAAACCCCTTCGCAGGCCCGAGATTAAGGGAGAATAAAGCACGGGAAAAAGAATAGGCGTGGGGGAGGATTTGTGTGTGCTCAGAGGGCCGTTGGAAAGCAATCAATGAATGTCTGGACACTTCATGCTTCTCCATATGTACTGTTTACACACAAACTGCGACTCTGAAAAGAGCAGTTTCTAGGATGTCTTTTATTTTGCAGACCGGGTCCTGATACAAGGGATCTTGTTCAGGTTGATATAGTGCAGCGACTCAAAAATACACGCACACTAACACATACACAAAAAAGATATATAAGTGCATATATTTGAATGTGTATGTGTGTGTGTGTGTGTGTGTGTGTGTGTGTGTGTGTGTGTGTGTGTGTGTTTGTGTGTATGTGTGTTTGTGTGTGTGTGTGTTTGTGTGTATGTGTATGTATTTGTGTGTGTGTGTGTATGTGTGTGTGTGTGTATGTGTGTGTGTGTGTTTGTGTGTTAGTGTGTGCGTTTGTTTGTTTGTTTGTGTGTGTGTGTGTGTGTGTGTGTGTGTGTGTATGTGTGTTAGTGTATGTGTTTGTGTGTATGTGTTTGTATGTGTGTTTGTGTGTTTGTGTGTGTGTGTGTGTGTGTGTGTGTGTGTGTGTGTGTGTGTGTGTGAAAGTATAAGGAAGAAATGCAAAAGCGCTGCAGGTTCTTGAATCTGCAACGCGTCGGTTCCCCTAAATATCTGAAGTGGGAAATCTTTCACGCGGTCAGCTAATCGCGAAACGTCACTCGCAACAATCAGTATAAGAGCCTGGCAGAGGGCGGGGAGCTGAGACGTGCTGTAAAGGAAATCAACAGACAGGTTGGATGTCCTTGGAATGTCAGAGGCCCACTCGGCAGACGAAGGGGAATTAATGTCAAAGGGAAGAAAAGTGCTTTGCTCAGACACCGGAAAGATGTTGCTCTGATGCTAATTAAGGAAGCACAGAAGGCTTATTTAGATCATAAACCGGTATTATCAAGGATAATATCAGTAACACTGAGATATCAACATGGAAATACTTAAGTTTTGCAGATGTATTAATCTGACAGCGGGGATGATGATAATGAAGTTGAAGAATTTTACGAGCAATTAGGAGACAGAACAAAACAAACAAAAAAGGTGATGAGACAGCTTAGAATTGGTGAATGAATTGAGAGCGGGG
>NC_091579.1:20872045-20874545 GCF_042767895.1 Penaeus vannamei
ATAAAATAAGAAAGGGTAATAATAATCAGCTGATTAAAGAAGAAATATAACGAGAGGAAGAATGATAATAATAATGATGACAGTAATTATGAAAAAAAACAGCAATTGTATCAACAATAACAGCAGCAGCAAGAACAGCAATAAAATTTATTATACTGATTTTAACGTTAATTATGTCGAATGCCCGCATGCAGTACAATGGCATTGAAGGCTAGAAGAGTTATTGTGGTTTTTATTACATTTTACTGCTTTATTATATATAACGAACACTCATATTCCAGGTGAGACCGAAAATGATTTTGTTCACTTACACTTATTTTATTTTGTTATTCATCTGTTAGTGTTACCAATATTATTATTATCATTATCATGTTATTATCATTATTGTCATTATCATTATCATTATTTACATTATCATCGCTGTGACTATCAGCTTCCTCATCTATTTTTTCGAATATTTGCTCTTGTATTTTCATGTAGCATAAATAAGGTAAAATTAGGAAAATCTCTTAGGTCTTCTGTCTTTGTCCGATTTCCAATTCATACAGATATCTCTTATCACCATTTCCGCAATCGAATATCGGACATGTTACGTTTGCTGCACGCTGATTGATCGCATTATCAGACATTTCTTTGTGATACACATAGAATAGGGACTGAACATCACATGCTTCCATGTTCTGCATATGTTTGTGATACAGAAGCAAAGAGACAGACGGACAGAAATAATTTCCGGAGATTTTAACTAAAAAGTAGGTACATATCACGCGTATATATATATATATATATATATATATATATATATATATATATATATATATATATATATATATATATATATATATATATTTAAATACACACACACATACGCACACACAAGCGCGCGCACGCGTATATATATATATATATATATATATATATATATATATATATATATATATATATATATATATATATATATATATACATATATATATATATACATATATATATATATAATGTATATATACATTATATATATATATATATGTAAATACACACACACACACACATACGCACACACAAGCGCGCGCGCGTATATATAATATATATATATATATATATATATATATATATATATATATATATATATATATATTATAATAATATATAATATATATATAATAATATATAATAATATATAATAATATAATATATATATATATATATAATAATTATATATATATATATATATATATATATATATATATATATATATATATATATATATATATATATAATAAAGTAGCAGGAAAGAAAGCCCAAAGCAATGCCACAGACAGCAAGATTAAGGGCAAATAAAAAAAAAAAGATATTAGTAATATCATTAATGATAACATTGCAATAACAGTAGTACGTAACATCAATATACAGGTAATGACTGTGATTACTGATATTGGATAACATGTTGCGAAACAGTAATTCAATCTTAAATACAATAAAAGTGAACACTATATTAATGCGAAGAGGAAGAAGATTAGAAATTCGATTAAGGTAATTGATGATAGTGATGATCATGATCATTGTGATAATATTAATTATAATACACATTGTAATATCAACGACAATAATGCAATCAACAACACCTATAACAATATTAAAATGATTGTCAGTATACGTTTTCATGTTTGCCAGCTGACCTCAGTGTGTGCCGAGCGCCCCGTGAAGGACTTCCAAGCATTAGCACTACCATTGCGTTTGGTATGGGAGAAACTACTTCACGGACAATTTAGTAGTTATGCGTTATCGACTCTGTATGTTAAGGTACCTGGGGTTCTTAACGTACGGTCCATAGGCATGTCGGGAGTGTGTGTGTGTGTGTGTATGGGGGGGGGGGTGTCATGGATGGGTTTTTTACATTAAATTATTTTTTTTTTAGATTGTTTAATTTCAATTATGATAAAAAATAATGTATTTCATATATATGTGAGACAATTAAGTCTGAATAAATAAAATGTATTACACACATTGCATACAAAGTTGTACTTTTGTGAACATTCCAAGGAAATGGGGTCCATATTTTATATTATCAGATATCTTATAGGGGTTCCTGATTCGAAGAAAAAGAACCACTGATCTAAAACCTGTGCTTTAAGTTACAAGGAACAAAATGGTTATGCTACTGATTATTATTAACAATATTTTTACAAGAGAAATATTATAATCTTCATTATTGTTGTTAATGTTGAAATCTACCATTATTATCATCATTATCATTATATCAGTCCCTATATCTCAAAGTGCACATCTAGACTCTACTTATAGCAAACATCAGCAGGTTATAGTAACTGAAAGCTAGAAACTTCAGTAAAATGTTATGAAAGCCGTTGCATTGGATTTCGCAATTTGAAAAATCTGGTTGTACGCTTCCTCGTGGGCAGGGGGCGTTTTTGCCGCTAGTCTCGTCAAAATTGTTATGTATATCTATTTTTCTCATCGTTCTCTTTTCAAGCTGCTTCCT
>NC_091579.1:20879545-20884545 GCF_042767895.1 Penaeus vannamei
ACCAAACAAAACCTTGTAATTCTCCAAACATTAGCATAGAATCCCCAATCGTAATACATAGACCCCTTTCCACAGATTTAATTAGAGATTCACTGTCTCCATTATACCATGGTGCATCACTCGGCTTATTGCATTTCCATGTCACAGTCTCTTTACTAGCAAATTTCTCAATTTCTTTACCAGTTGAAATCAACTGAGTTCCTCTATCAGAATACATGAATTTAGGTGCACCCCTAAGGGCAATAATTCTTTTGAAGGTATTTAAAAAAAAATCCACTGTGCTATACCCCTCTGCCAAGTCTAAATAAACTGTTCTGGTTATTAGGCAATTAAATATCACACCAAATGCTTTACCGTGAGTTCTCCTTTTCACTGTATATTTTATCGTAAAAGGTCCGTAACAAATCCACTGCTGTGTGATAGAATCTTTCTGTCATAATTTGACCCATACATTGATCCTCTACCTGTTTTGTTAACTTTCTACATATCACGCATTTATCTTTAATTTTTTAAATCATCTTTCCGGCACCTGGAACCCAGAATTTTCTTTGTAACTTTGTTAAAGTAGTCTCAATACCTGCATGACCACATCGTGTAAATGTTCCACATATAATCTAGTTACTGGATGTTGTGCTGGTAGCAATATAAAGTTTTCTTGGTTCCAATTTTCTTTTAGCCATTTGGAAGTCTTTTGTCCAACTACAATGACTCCACTTTCTACGGAGGGTCCCATCTTCTAAATCTGACCTGCCAATCAGCAAATATTTTCTGCATTTAACACTGCGTCTTCCATTTCTAACACAGGGTTCTTCCAACATCCCGTTAAAAGATTTGCATTTGAAGGCAGCCCTTATTCTACATGTGACTCTCAGCAATTTAGGACAACTACTATTATCAGCAATGAAATCCAAATTAATGTCCTTGTTTTCTCTCACCACAGTCATGACAATGCCAATTCAATCTGGCAGTTGATTCTCACATTGTTGTTTGATGGGCCATTCTGCAACTTGCTAAGTTAAAATTTAGGACCATTTTGCCAGACTGAAGCTTTACCAATTTTCTCCGGGGTACATGGTCTAGAAGTTAAATCTGCAACAATGTAATTGGTGTCAATCCCCTACCATTCTCTTGGATCTGTTTTCATCTGAATTTCTGCTATCCGATTGGCAACAAAAGTGGTGAACCCACATGATTCCTTTTGAATCTGTGATCTTACAATTGATGAATCAATTATGTGAAAAACTTAATCAAATTCCCAATTATGTTCTTTTATTATAGTTTCTCTCAAACTGGCTAACATAAGTGCACTACACAGTTTCAAACTAGGTATAGATAACTGTCTTGTAGGTGCAATTGTATTCTTGGCAATGATCAGGCTTGCCAGAAATCTGTTCTCATCAACTTGCCACCTCACATATGCGCATGCTCCATAAGCGTGTAGGACACCACCTGAGAAAATTATGAGGGTAGGTTTACCAACTGCATTGCCAGGTATTAAGAGCCTTTGAAACCTTAATTCTTCCAATCCATACAAGTTCATGAAGAAAGTTTTCCATTCATTTGCTGTAGATACGTCAAGTAGGTCATCCCATTCAATATTTTTAGAAGTTGAGTTACCCTTTGTTATCATAGATCTCATCTATATCTTAGTTTTTAATACAATAGAGTTCTCAAGTGCTACGACAAGTTGGCATAGCAACGAATTTTCAGTTCTAAACAAACCAGCAACTCAGTTCACAAACGTCTACAAGTTATCTACTGGTAACACATTTACTCTTGTTACTCAAATTTTTATTCACGATAGCTGAAGGAATTGAATTCGGTGGGATTACTGTCATAAATAGTGGCATTTAGCTTTATAAATCGACTGATAAGATTTGAAAACATGACAGAACACATAACTGGCCTACCTTCGGAGGTCTACAATGGTTCAGTGTTTTGCTCCAAGCTGCAAGCACCAGTCAGAGTCCCACTCCTGTACATTTTTTGCTTTCCCGAGTAAAGTGAAAAATACATCAGAATACAGCCGTTGGGTTCGATTGTTAAGGTATGATGTTATGTATTTCATATACTATGTAGGCCTACTATTGTTCAATTTTCGTTCTTGTCATTTTTCAAAGCTATTTTCAGTGTAAAATGCCCTTGTAGCACATTTTTTGCTGGTTCAGCAGTCTATAAGGAAAACATTGATAGGTCTAATTAGTTTTCCACTCAATATTGCAACGGGTGCTCAGAATTGAAAATGGGAACTGCACTTGACCCTTGCCCTTGTTTAAAGGAAAAAAAAATCCATTTTGTGTCTTGTCCAAAATTGAAATTAAGCATCAGAAAAGTTAGCAATTCTACCTCATTCTTCAAAGCATTTTTTCCATTTTTATGCTCATGTTGCAAGTCTGAAATACATAAACATGTCCTTTTCCCACAGGAGATGAGACAGGGATCCAACCAAATATTCAAGGGTCTGTAGTTGTCATTTTCGCGATGGAGTTAGAGCCATGGACCAGAAATATATGACCATGATATTAACAAACTATTTGAAGTATTAAGATCACCCAAAACAAAATCAGAATCAACATTTGAGCAGACCTACATTCTGTGATTTATTTCAATGCATTCTGTAGTCCACATTGAATACTATCGGAATAACATAAAAAAGTTTATTTTTCTAACTTCTATCAGCTATTCAATATATTTTCAAGATTTGATATGACCCATGGTTATTTTCTTGGGTTTTACATTTCTAAGTCCATGAAAGAAATTAAAACAGGACTCACCGTTACATCATACACCTTCTTCATGCTTGCTTAGACTTTGCCTTGAAGTACACCAGGTACATATGTGAAACTATCAATATGATTTGATTTGTAGTGGTTCTCTCCCCGAAAGATTGGTCTAGTTCCAGTTTTGAAGAAATTTAAGAGGCTTGGTATAGACAACGCCATGTCGGTACAAGTTTGTTTAGAACTGAAAATTGGTTTCCATGGAAACGTGACGTAATGGCTTGAGGACTCTATCGGTACTGCAAATCCTAATGGATCGTAAACAGAAGCAATTTGACTTAATATCATTCTGCGGGTCACAATTTCAGGAAATTTGGCTTTAATTTCATAACATTTTAAATTTGGACCACTCCGGATTTTTCTTCCCTTAGGTGAAAAGTTAACCTTTACAGTAAAGAAAAAATAATCTTTAGGATTCCATTTAAGGCCCAAGATATTTTCATTTTGAGATTCTATTATATTTAGATCATAATTATCATGATATCCACTCATTATCCAATGCTTTACATGAAAATTTCCTAGTGAAAGAATCTCTTCTGCATTTCGTATTTCGTATTAATGTTAAATCCCTTTCAGCACTAACAGTAGGGTAAAGTATATCATCCACATATGTATTATTCACAATCAAATCATATACATCTGGAAGTTCTGCAGCAAACTTCTCTGCAGTATGTCTCAAAGCTAATGTGGCTATGGTACCACTAGGCCTATCTCCAAATGTTACTGAAGTCAAAACATAATGATTCAGGGATTTGTTGATGTCCAAATCTCTCCATACAAATGTATAAGTATGTTGGTCTAGAGTACTAAGTATAATAGTGTGATACATCTTTGATATGTCACCTGCAATTGCTATCTTCGCCTGTCTGAATCTTAATAACACTCCCAATTATCCATTTAGGATATCCGGTTCCTTTGCCCAAAAATCATTCAGTTTTTGCCCCATATATGATGCAGAATTTAATACCATGCGTAATGGCGCTGAACTAGATTCTGGTTTTAAAACTTCATGTATATAATAAACTGGAACTTAATAGTCACACATTTCCCTATTACTCAATTTTCTAGCTATCCCTCTGTCTAATGCAATTGGATGTTGGACAGCCCCGACACATACATTTTATGCATTGTGGATTACATTTTACGCCTAATTCCTCTACATCAAGAAATTGGTCCAGCCTCGTCTTCAGCTTATCAATAGGTGCAATACTTATTTCATTCAAATGAGGACCATGTAGGTTTAGAAGACGGCACACAAGACAGCCTGCAGGAAGACCGGCTCCAAGTCTGCTGTCCTCAGGTACGGAGCCAAACGCATGGGAAGATTAATATGTATCTGAATCCTCCCCATTCTCTAGGTTGAAGTAGGGCAGCGACGAATGTCCCGACGACATGGACGGTGATGGTGGCCGCGGCCCTCTTTCCTGGCTCCTCCGGTGGCACTTAGCTTTACCGGGCTTAGGTCGGGGCTTCTTCCGCTTTTCCTTTGTGATAGTCTTTGCCGCATCGTCGATTCCCATTCTCGATGCTCCGCGTCGAATTTGAATATGGTTCCCTTTTCTGTCATAGTTTCTTTGACTTGAACGAGGGAATTCCTCTCATGTTTGCACAAGTTCTGATCACGGAGGTCTTTCAATACTAGGTCCCTCCGCTGAGGACCTTCGTTGTCTCTCAGGTAAGAGAGGACCATATACTTGTACTCTTGGCGCCTCTGAGCTGCGGCTGCCTTCTTCGTTGCCATCCCTTCGGTTTAGTGGTCCACAGGCCAAGAGACCAGCTCCAAGTCCGCTGTTCTCAGGTACGGAGCCAAAAGCATGGGAAAATTAATCCATATCCGTAATTCTTTGCATATTCAGTATCCAGTCTCAGCAATCAGTTTTCAATTGTTTTCATCCTAGCAAATGCTACCTGAAGATTATCCTTCAGATTTCTAGGGTCTTTTTTCCAAGGATAACTTACTGTCCAGTGTTTCTTTTCTGCATTATAAACTAATCCTTTCTCAATTAGTTCATTCATTTTCTTGCAAATTAATGCAATTGGATATTGGACAGCCCCGGCACATATATTTTATGCATTGTGGATTACATTTTACGCCTATTTCCTATTTCTCGATGCTCCGCGTCGAATTTTTATGTTATGGTTCCCTTTTCTGTCATAGTTTCTATGACTTGATCGAGGGAATTCCTCTCATGTTTGCACAAGTTCTCCTGATCACAGAGG
>NC_091579.1:20902045-20904545 GCF_042767895.1 Penaeus vannamei
AAGAAAAAGTATGGATCAATAAATCACAATATCCCCCACCTCCCCTTGAAAACTACTATTGACTTTTACTTTACCAAAATGTTTTTTTTTCTAATTGCTTTATCACAAATAACTGAAGTTTTACCTTTTCCTTTAATTTCTTTATATTCACTCCAAACTCAATATCATGCAAATTTAACACACAATCGTAGCGTTGCTATTTCCTTTTACTGGCCTCTTACGGTTATATTTCAGCCTTTGAAGACGTCGGGACTCTACTTGGTACTGAATGTAGCACCTTACTACAAAACCTCTGCTACATCCACTACTTAAGCACGAGATAACCTTAGTGAGCACCTAAATCACCATTAACAGGAATTATCTGAAGATGCCTATGAGAGCCTGTATTCCCAACGCACTTATTGCAATGTTTCAGGAGTTGCAGACAGCGCGAGAACGAACCTTATGTGTGATCGAGCGATGTAAACAATCTCCAAGGCTGGAAGTTATGCTTCACATCTCTGTCCCCAGCAGCTGCTGTCCTTCAGTGGACGCAGGTGTACGCACTGCTTTCATTTCTGACACCTCTGCGGCAGAAAGAAACACCTCCTGGAGCCGCTGCTTAAAAGGACATATCTCGTCAGGAGGAAAGAGGCAAAAGAGATAGACGTCACACAGACCAAGTCACGGGATCTAGCTCTCCACCTCGGAAACGAAGGTCTCTTAGGTTTCACACCTTCCATAGCAAACCCACAAACCAAGACTCCTTTCATTCATCCGCATTAGGGCAACTATCGTTCACATCTGATGGCAGCGGTGCTCCCAACCTCTACCTTCACATATATGTATATATATATATATATATATATATATATATATATATATATATATATATATATATATATATATATATATATATATATATATATATATATGTATGTATGTATATGTATAGTTACGCACACACACATATTTATGCGTGTGTACATATACATATTCATATACATTCATATATATTCTTAACTGGTCGTACTAGTAATAGTAATCGGAAGAATAGTTTGGTGATTTCTAAGACTATATTCTTAATTCAAATTGAATAAAATCATTAGTTATAATTTCCTTAGATATTCATTAGAAAGCAAGAATCTCATTTCACTCTCATTGTATTTTAAATCCTTTATTCTAACGTTCGAGAGTTGAAAATGGAGAGCACCAGTGGCAAGTTGACAGAGCTGGGAGTGGATGCAACTTTGTGTGGAAGTGAATCGGAGCCAAAGCGACGACGACTTCCTCTGTAGGTTCTCTCTCTCACTCTCTCTATCTCGCTTTTTCTTTTCTCTCTCTTTCTCAACCTCCTCCTCTCCTTTTCTCTCTCCCCCTCCACCACCCCCTTTCAACCTCTCCCACTTCCTTTCCTCCTTCTCCCCTTCTCTCCCCTCCCCTTTCTCTCTTTCTTACTATTTTCTATCTCTGTTTTTCTGTCTGTCTGCCTGTCTCCCTCTTCCTTTGCTCCCACTCTCCCCCTCCCCATTCTCTCTCACTCTTTCCATTTCTCTGTCTCTGTTCGTCTCATCTGCCTGCCTCTCTCTCTCCCTTTCCCATTCCTCCTTCTCCTCCTCCTCCACTTCCCTCTTCCCCCCCTCTTTATCTTTCTATTTCTGCCTCTGTTTGCCTCTCTCTCTCTCTCTTTTCTTCATCTTCCTCTCGCCCTTTTTTCCTCCACCATCCCCCCTCTCTCTCACTCTCTCCCTGATATTTCCGTTTTCTCACCCCTCCCCCCCCTCTCTCTCTCTGTCTTTCTATTTCTCAGTCTGTTTGTCTATCTGCCTGTCTCTCTCTTTCTCATCCTCTCCCACTCCCTTTTTTTCCCCTCCTCCTCCCTCCCCTCGCTCTTTCCCTTTCCTCTTCCTTCCCTTTTCTCTTTCTCCTCCCCCTCTTTCTTTATCTTTCTATTTATGTCTCTGTCTGCCTATCTGTCTCTCTCTCTATTCCTCTCTCTCTTTTTGCGAGCACTCTCCTGCTTCGGTCTTCCTCTTGTTCTCTTCTCCTCCTCCTGTTCCTCTCTTCCCTTGGTCCCAGTGTCTCCTCCACTCCCACGTCAAGGAGGTGTGAAGAACTCTTTCCCCCTCTGGATCCGCAGTGTCTCACGTCACCGACCCTCATTATGCGGTGCTGTTGAAGCCCGAGGTACCCTCAGCGCCGAACATAATTTTCTCCGAAAAAAGAAGAAGAAAGAGAAGGAGGAGAGAAGGAGAAGTAGGAGGGGGAAAAGAGTTGCCTCATTCGCGAACATGAAGCGACTCTAGTCTTAAAACTTTTCTTTCTAATGACGATCACGATTGAAAAGAGGATGAAGGTTTTCCATCAGGGATGGTCTTCTCTGGATCATTTCCAGATACTCTGATGGAAACGGTCCTCATTCTACGTTCTAATTACCTCTTTTGCCTTTCTTCCGCGTGGCTTCCCCTGCCAACTGTTTCTCTCCTAGTTTTAACAGAATGTATCAGACTTCTTTTGGGGA
>NC_091579.1:20914545-20917045 GCF_042767895.1 Penaeus vannamei
TTTGAAAACAGCCAAGAATTAATAATCTACAGTATAAAGTTCGTTCTGCATAGCCACAATGGCAACACATCAATGATCAATTGTAAGAAAAGGAAATTGTTGCTAAGTGTAGTCCAATGAGGTCCTTTTTCCATCCATGTCTAAGAACAGAATAATTTAATAAGGTTGAGATTTTGTGTAGAATCCACAATATCAAGCTGAATAGATTGATCTATTAGTATTCAACTAAAAGCTTATTTAAGCTTTAACACATACAAGGCCAATCAAATCTTTATATTGTATACAAAAATGACAAAGGCATCATATATACCTAGTCTAGCTTTTTGATGTGTTATCTTTTGCTTACTGTGATTAAGGCATTAATATTTCCTTGGTATATCTGGGTTTGATATGGTTTTCCTTGTGCTCTGATCAGTTATTTGTGTGATAGGCACGAGGGGAGAAAAGAACAAGATCCAATACATGTTATGTTTTGGAACATTGTACAGTCTTTAAAAGAGCATGAAAACAGAATCTTTGCGTTTCTAAGAAGAAGCCTGATCTGCTGTAACAATCAAGAACATAATCTGGAACAAGCACACACTCTGAAAGCGGAATATCATTTTAATATACTTCAGACTTTGTGTAGGAAGAGATGATGTTTTGTCAGAGAAAAGTGTCTTGAAATCCGGGGATAATACTGTGCAGCCATCAGCAGAATAGTTTTGCAATGATGGAAATATCATAACAGTAATATAATAACGGAAAAACAGCAAAATTACAGCTACAAACAATAACAAAATCATAATGTGCTTCTTTATAGTAATTTGGATTATGACAACAGGAACGCATGAATGCTAGTACTACCGCTAATGAACATAATACAAGATAATGCTAAAGATCCATCCACTATTGACCATTATAACATGGAAATTGAGCTTCAGATGAAGCTGATAAAATATCTGAACCAAACATAGTCTGCACAAGTAATAGCACCTGGCGCATGCATCAAAAAAGGAAACAGTAAACTTGCCTGTATCCCAGTTTAAACAAGACATATAGGAAGATGCGCAATGACAGTAATTCGGGGAAAATATGGAATAAGCTATGAAAGCATTAAATAATATGCCTTAAACGAAAGAAGACACATCGGAAAGACAACAGCAGGGGTTAAAAAAAAAGGCTGAAAAAGATAATAATCAAGGTTATAGATGAAATGAACGATGGCCCAGTAATTGAAGGACTGGAAGGTATTCCATTAGAAGTCGAAAAATGCATATCCAGACTGACTTGACGGACGGACAAAAAGAGCAATAAGCAATGGTAGTGGCTTTCCAACTGCATCTCTAGAGGTACAGATGATACAAACGAAATTAGTAGACTCCATAAGAAAATTCATACCGATGAAAATCATTCTTACTACACGAAAAAGAAGCAGCTCAAAAGAACCAAACTGCATACTTCGTATATCATTCCATCATTATAAGTCGAATCTAATTGATTCATCATCTGATCGAATTGCTTTATCATTTTTTTTTCTTGGAATAAGGGACAATGGAGGCAACCATATCCATAGAGCGCTCAGTGAAAGGAGCATTGATTCTAAGTGGGGCTCTATACACTACTAATATCACTGGGGAACAGTTAAAGAATCTACTATAAATTACACAAGTGATTCGTATTGATCGATATGGCAAATGCAAATCTAGAAGTGACTAGACCCCTCTCGTGGACCTATTGTTTGGACCAGGGGTAAGACAGGGTCTTCACAATCGCCGTTGCTGTTTTATAACTCCATAGATTCATATATAAACAAAGCAATAGCAAATTGTATGGGAAAATGACAGGAAGTAACACTGCAAAGGCAGTTCGATACATGGATGATTAGGTATTTGTCAATAAAGAAGCACTTTTTCATATAATGACTGTACTCGAAAAAAGTTTTAGAATTTAAATCTGTATTATTATTCTGCTCGTGTTTCGTCCGCTTGAACGAAACTTGCACAGTATGTCGGAAATCTGTGTTGAATTCACTTCCTTTCGATGTAGATTGGGCACGTTACGCCCGGAAACATATTTCACACACCTGCAGTTGAAGTCTGATGTAAATAGGGGTGATAATTTACAATATAAATATTGAAATTAAAACACGCGCATGAAGACACGTCTAATGGAATCCAACTGCATCATCATCATTATCATTACTGTTGTTATTAGTAACATTGTTAATATAACAGAGCAGAAAAGGAAAAAGTACAGGGAATCGGAAAGAAGAGGAGGCGGGAAGTAGAAGGATGGAGAAAGGGGAAGAGAGGAGGGGGAAAATGCCTACATTTCCATGGCTCCCGCTATTCAATATAATACGTACAATAGCATATGAAAACTTGAATGGGAATGGTTGAATTGATAATTCCCTTTTTACAATTATGGTTAGAAAAGATAATCCCAAACGAGTCACCGATCAGACCCAATTAATTTGTCTCTATCCAATGGGAAACCTAAGTAAGCACTGCCAATAAGA
>NC_091579.1:20929545-20934545 GCF_042767895.1 Penaeus vannamei
TTCAAGTTTGCCTATGTAATTGAGGAGAGGTTAGGAGAAGTGGTTAATCTTTGTTCACTTGCTGCATTCTTCAGCCAGGCTAAACCAAAGAAACCTCCAAGCCTCTCTGTATCTAAAGAGATTCCAAAGAACCCAACCTAAGCGACAGCTGCAGGGGAAACATCCAGTACATCCCTCCCAGTCTTCTACCAGCTTCATCATCACTCCTAATGTAGATTTCCCCACCACTGAAGCTTTATTGGCTCTTGAGAAGGACTTTCCCAAACTGGAAGTCTCAAATAAGATAACCAACAAGGGAGATTATATTCTCACCAATCCTGACTCTCACCACATTCTTAAAAGTACAAGGGTCCTCAGTAATGGAAAAACCATAAATCTTTGTCTATACAGCCCGCCTCCCAAGAAAACCAAGATGGTCCTCGAGGGATACCTACTCAAATTCCCACTCGGTTGTCTTCAAGAGCATCCGCTCATAGAAACTGCCTCCTGTCTCATAGTCCGAACATCAAAAGAAGAGACCCGATAAGTACTTGTCACTGTTTTGGAGATCCACCCACAGAGCTCCAATTGGGTATATTCGGAACTTTCCACCTCCGAGAATATTACCCAGAATCCATTAGGTGTGGTAAGTGTCAATGCCTTGATCACCATGTCTCAAAATGTAGGAGTATGGCAATATGCAGTCTGTTCTGAACCCCATCTCTGAGAATAGGAAAACCAACTATTGCCAAGTATTCTAACTGCAGTGCCGCACATCATGCCTGGAATCCTATACTCCTGGAGAGACTTGGACGTCTAGCCCTTCTTCAGAAACTTTTCCTACAGGATAGTGGACACCCAGGGTATTCATGAGAAAGCTGCATGCCTGGAATATCAGTTCTTAGGCTTCACCCTCTTCATCTCAAATTCCTTATTCTTCAGCCACCAAATCCACAAGAGCAAAACCGCCCCACCTACAAAACAACATCCCTCTCTTGTCCTTGTACCCCTTTACTCTAGAAAATGCTCCAACTGTGGCAACACTAAAGAATCACAAGACGTAGAAATTTTGACCACGATTCTACGAATGGGTTTCGCATTTGTCGGCAAATCCACAGATCGAAAAGATATACAGGAAGCTATTGGAACCATCCCCACTGTCAGTCCCACAAATACTGTAGAGCCCTCAACTACAGCTACAGAAGCTACTGACAACAAATATTAACACAAGCTATCAACAAAATCTTTAGATGAGTCGCCCTGTACTTGTCTGGAAGGCCCCAGTGGTTCTCAACATCACCCAAACCTCGATTCCTTATCCATGTCCACGCTCAAAACTGAATCCACATCCATGGGAGGTCTGTCCGAACGGAAACGATTTAGATCATCGTCGGGAAGTGACAAGTTTGAGAACAGCAGCCTTTCGTCTCATGATGCACACCACCAGTACCCCAGTGTACAACGGAACCCAAATGACGACTTTGACCTCAGTTTCCCACCTCTCAAAGCAATCACAGTTCAATCTTCAGATGATGGAACTCCACCAGTAATTCAAATACCTAATGTAGTATGCAGAGTCCAACTTCAGCTCTGACTCCAATAATGATTCAAAACACTTATTCACAAGATAAGATCAAACTCCTACATTGGAATTTCCATGGTTTATGGACCAAGTTGCCTCTTCTTACACTAGCTCTTGCTGAACAGAAATACGATGTCATATAGCTGCAAGAAACCTTTCTACAAACTAACATCTCTATATCCAACTACACAGGATTCCATCTATTCCACAGCCAAGGTGGAAGTAGGGGAAAGACATTCATGCTAAACCAGTCCTGATTACCAGATTTTGTGGCAAAGATGCTGAGAGTCTAGCGGTCACAATCCTCCTACTAAACACAAAACTTTAGGCTTATAATATATATCACCCTCCCAGACTCAGTTCTAAACTCAAATTAGATCACCTATTTACTGGTCAGTAACACTGCATCCATTGTTGTCAATGCCCACTGTACGACTTGGAATAATCCAATGTCGTCATCCGCTTTAAGATTATGCAGAGCTGGGAATTACCTGAACCAGCTGCTTCAGACTTTAGTAGATATTTCTCTTCATAATAAAATACATGTCTACCCATCTCAGAGGGGGCATACTGGACCTCTCCTTCGTATCCACAGCATTAGTTCCTCTAGCAACCTGGGCTCTCCATCCATACTTAGCTTCTTAACACTTTGCCTCCACTATTACTTTCGATTTACCATGTCTAAAGAAATGTGCTTCTGAACCACGCTGGGACTTCAACAAAGCCGATTGGCTAATGGAGGAATGGACAAAAGCTCATGTTCCTCCTCATGACTTAGACGAACAGAAGGAGATTGTTGCCGTCATCCGTCACACAGCCAATTCAGCCATTCCCACTGTAGGCACCAGCGTCTTATCTCATAGGAACGCCTGGTATTACAAAGAGAGACCGAGAACTGAAGCACCATCTCATCATACTATAGAAAAAACTTGAATGGCATTTCTCTCCCTCCCTTCTTGTAAATTTCAGGGTCGCTCACAGGCTGATCCAGAAAGAAATTCAGGAGATCCACACCAACTCTCGGTTAGAATGGTGTGAATCTTTCAATGCTTACACTTCACATAGTTTCTGGAGAATACAAAACACAACCCAGTCATCCACAGCCATTGAAGATCTCAAATGATCTCACCCAATCCTTTCAGGCATGAAGTAGTACTACACAACTACCTCAATAAACCCTCAACAGAATCCAGACCTTATTACCTGGACGAGAACATGTTATCCGCACAGTTATCGCTCTCCCCTCAGACAACAATGTTCCATTCACAATGTTCGAGATCAAGAAAGCACTCTAAACCAGCAGGGATACATCCCCCGGCATAGCCAAGATTTCCTATTCTATGCTTAATCATCATAGTGATCATGCTCTCAGGCAAGTAACACCTCTTTACCACCTCACTCACCTTCCCACTGGAAAGAAGCCAATATTCACCCCATTCTAAAGAATACCACACCTGCTTCCTACCGTCCCATATCATTGCTTTCTTTTCTCGATAAATCAATGGAACAAGCAATTTTGGCAAGACTCCAACACAAAATACCCCATCCTAACAAGCATATCTATGCTTACTGTAAGGGACTTGGAACTAAAGATAGCCTTGCCGCCACAGTACCCTTGATGGAAAAGATGGTCTTCCTGTCTTCTTAGCCCTGGAGAAGGTCTTCGAACTTGCGAGATGAAAAGATTATACAAATCCTTGCCTCCAGAGGTGTCTCTGGTAAGATACTCTCCTAATCTAACGACTACCTTCTGAATCAAAAGGCAAGAGTCAGGTATTAAGGGCACTACTCCGATTTTAAGGTTTTTGAAAATGGAACCCCCAAAGGAGGAATTTGAAGTTCCTTGTTTACTATCCTCTCAATACAGCTACCTCCAGATATACACCTGTTTGCCTATGCTGACAACCTCCAGTTGATTACTACTGGTGCAGCTCAGCAGGCTCTAGACCTAATAACTAGTAAGGTTCACACTAGGTCTTTAGCTTAACTCTGACAAGATGAGGGCTTTCCAGATTAGATGCTGTATACCTAATCACCTGTACATAGAAAGTAATAAAACTGACTGGGTAACCTCTCACAGATGCTTAGGAATCATCCTCAATACTCAGAAGGATTCCTCACAACTAAAAACCCTTTTGGAAAAATGAAAGCTCTAATTACTGTCTTATGTCGTCATACCACAACAAGACTTGGAGTTGGATTCCGTGCCATCCAGTCGCTAATAGATTATAGCTCATTTTCCGTGATTTCGCTTACCCCAGACCAAATAAAACTAGAGACCATCCAAAACAAGTGCATGCGTATCATCTTCAGTGCTCCTAGGTGGACATGCCTCGTGAATTTGCGTCTGGAGGCCAAGTTAGTTCTTCTACAAACAAGAATTCAGCAGAGTGTAGCAAATCATGTCTGCAAGATAGTCTCCAATCATAGACAGTCTCCACCCTGGGAGATTCCCTATGTAGTATCCTAGCTCTCCCTTAAGCCCCTCAACGCTGCGCCCTTCCATGTCATCATGAAGTACACCAATGCATCAGCTCCTTGGACCTCCTTGCGGCTCTACTTTCCCGTGGCATAGACGCCCCCCACCATGGGTATGAAGAACCCAATCCTTGCTGCCTTTCTCACTAACAGTCTCCCTAGAGTTAAGGCTAACTGCTCACTGACCGACCTTCAAAAACTGCGAGATACCATTTATTCCATTGAGAATGACGAAGACACTACTGTCATCTACACTGATGAGTCTGTTGATCCAGAGTCAGGCAGAGCCGGAGGTGCATTTCTTTGTAACGATCATAAACAGGCATCGAGACTCAACAATGAGTCCTCCATTCTCCAAGCAGAACTATTTGCCATTCGCTGCGCATTGGCATATGCACTCTCCTGTACAAAACCTACCATGTGCATTTCCACTGACTTCCTCTCTGCTATACACACCTTACAAAAACAGGATCACCTAGTCAATGTTTACTTAGTTACATCCACTTTGTTCAAGCTACAACAGTTGACACAACAAGGCAAGACGGGTCGCTTAATGTGGATTCCTAGTCACGTCGGATTGAAAGAAAATGAGTGGGTCAAAAACAGCCTTCACCAAACTTACATAACGCCAATCAAACCAAGCATCAGCCAGATAAAGAGCCAAGCCAAGATTACAGACGATCAAACTGCAATATTCCAACACCAAGTTTGGGTTCATGATTTCCTACAGCGAACTGATCTAGAACAGTTACCCCGATCGATGTCAAGAAAAGATGCGGTTATCATACACCGGCTACGACTAGGGTACCCTTGTAGCTGCGAGATTACCAAATGAGTGCCAAAAGAATTCATTTACTGTCAGACAGTGGTGAGCCATCCACTTACCCACTACATCCTAGACTGTAGAGCAATCCGTGACATCAGACCACACAACTTCATGGATGTACCAGGCATGGAGACC
>NC_091579.1:20954432-20961932 GCF_042767895.1 Penaeus vannamei
CGTCCAAGTTTCGCTGGACTTGAGCATTGTGCTTACCATCCAGGCTCAGTACACCTGCAACTTGGTATTCTCTGTCAGGTTGTTGCTGAGTCACGCCCTCTTTTGGAGCTTGGACTCGGTCGCTGAGGCTTTCGCGATTCTAGATTTACTCTCTGGTTCGAGGGAGAGATTTGAGCTGATGGTGGACCCCACGTACAGGAAGCGATCGACATTAAAAATGATAATGAAAATAAGAAGAATGATAATAATGATAATGATGACACCAATTATAATAACAATAATGATAGTACAAATGATAATAAAAAATTATTATAATATTAATAGCAAGTAAAATATTGATAAAATATATTATCATAAAAATATATATGATAATAATAATGGTAATAGTAATAGTAATAATGATTACACTAATGAGTCATCAAGCCATTACCTCACGTTTCCATGGAAACCAATTTTCAGTTCTAAACAAATTTGTTCCGACATGGCGCTGTCTATGCCGAGCCTCTTAAATTTCTTAAAAAATAAAAAAACTAGATCAATCTCTCGGGGTGAGAACCACTACAAATCCAATCATATTGATAGTTTTACATATATACCTGGTGTACTTAGAGGCAAAGTCCAAGCAAGCATGAAGAAGAAGGTGTATGATGTAACGATGAGCACTGTTTTATTTTCTTTCACGGACTTAGACATGTAAAACCCAAGAAAATAACCATGGGTTGTATCAAATCTTGAACATATATTGATGATTGAAATTAGAAAAATAATGTATTTTTTCATGTTATTCCGATAGTACGCAATGTTTTTATGTGAAAGTACTTTAGGCCTATCGAAAAAATGGACTACGGAATGCATTGAAATAAATCACAGAATGTAGGTCTGCTCAAATGTTGATTTTGATTTTGTTTTGGGTGAGCTCCATGATTTTTCAAATAGTTTGTTAATATCATGGTCATATATTTCTGGTCCATGGCTCTAACTCCATCGCGAAAATGACAACTACAGACGCTTGAATATTTGGTTGGATCCCCGTCTCTTCTCCTGTGGGAAAAGGACATGGTTATGTATTTCAGACCTGCAACATGAGCATTAAAATGGAAAAAATGCTTTGAAGAATGAGGTAAGATTGCTAACATTTCTGATGCATAACAAGGGCAAAGGTCAAGTGCAGTTCCCATTTTCTGTTCTGAGCGTCCGTTGCAATATTAAGTGGAAAAGTATTTAGGCCTATCAATGTTTTCCTTAATGACTGATGAAACATTGTGCTACAAGAGCACTTTACGACTAAAAGTATCTTTGAAAAATGACAGGGACGAAAATTTAACATTAGTAGGCCCACATAGTATATGAAGTACATAATATACCTTAACAATCGAACCCAACGGCTGTATTCTGATGTATTTTTCCCTTTACTCGGGAAAGCAAAAAATCTACAGGAGTGGGACTCTGACTGGTGCTTGCAGCTTGGAGCAAAACACTGAACCATTGTAGACCTCCGAGGGTAGGCCAGTTATGTGTTCTGTCAAGTTTTCAAATCTAATCAGTCGATGTATAAAGCTAAATGCCACTATTTATGACAGTAATACCACCGTAAATCAATTCCTTCAGCTATCGTGAATAAAATATTTGAGTAACGAGAGTAATTGCGCTACCGGTAGATAATTTGTATCCGTTTGTGAACTGAGTTGCGGGTTTGTTTACAACTGAAAATTCGTTGCCATGCCAACGTGACGTAGCCCTTGAGAACTCTATTACTATCATAACTACCATAATGATCATTACAATTATAGAAAGGACGATATTAGTATTGCTAATAACTATAATAATAATGATAACAGTAATAATAATAGAAATAATGATAACTACAATAATGATTATAACAACAATAACAAGGATAAATGTAATGATGTAAGGGTAATAATCATAATGGTGATAATAGTAATAATAACAATGACGATACTAATTATAATAGTATTGTTATCAATAGTAATGATAATAACAATAAAGAAAAAATGATGATGTTGATGATAAGAATAACAGTAAAGATAATGAAAATGAGGATAACAAGAACAACAACAATAATAATAAATAATAATGATATTAATAATGATAATACTATTAATAACAATAAAAATTATGATAATGATAATAGCAGTAAAAGTAATAATGTAATAATAAAATTATGAAAAATTAAAGATTAAATCATGATTATTATCATCATGATCATGATTATTATCATTAGTAGTAATTATTACTATTAATGCCTTATTATTATCATAACATAATCATTATCACCAGTATCATTATCATCAATATTGTTATTATAATAATTTTTGCTAAAACCATCATCATTGTATTGTTACTATTTGTGTTGTTCCTAAAACATCACCTACAACTATACAACTAGTATATATTACAACACCAGCAAAACTTTCGCTACAATAATAATAACAACAACAAGAGCTGTTATTATTATTATTATTATTATCATTTATGTAATTATTACCATAATCCCTGATATTGTTCTCATCTCCATTATCAACAAAATTCTTTTATTTTTCAAAGGTTTCATAAACTGCTTTATGATCTTTTGTTGAGTCTCGGTTCCTATTGTATCTGCAAACACAATAAAGTCGCCTTTTCCCAGCGCTAGAATAATGCATTTGTATATATTATATCAGGTGGAAGTGATATTGTTGCATCATCCTTCAGATTTATTGTCATGATATTCATGCATTTACAAGGTAACCTCACACACACACACACACACACACACACACACACACACACACACACACACACACACACACACACACACACACACACACACACACACACACACACACACACACACGGCACTATATTACGAAACTGTAATTCCTTTTCTAATTTTATCATAATTGTAATAAGTGTGCTTGTTATAATCATCATTGCTCTTGTTATTACCATATTAATGTCATTAATTTTATTATTGTTATTACTATTATTATAATTGATTATTTTATCATTGTTTATATTATAAATATCATTATTTTTAATATTGTTCTTATTCTTCTTATTGTTATTATTATCATCAATCATCTTTACTATTATTATTATTGTTGTTGTTATTATTACTATTAACATTATTCTTATTCTCATTCTTATTGTTATTTATATTTATTATACTTATTGTTATTATTATTATTATCTTTTTTATCATCATTATAGTTACAATTCTATTTCGAGGCTAATATACTGCACTGAAGTATTTAGACCACCAGTTTATGAACAGTTATTAATCACACGAATATCCACGGAAAAATATTATTAAGGAAGGTAGGAGGGAAGGGGCAAAGGAAGTGGGAGAAAGGAAAACAATAAGGCGAAGAAGAAAGCAGGGAGGAGGGAAAAGGAATGGAAGGGGAAATAGAGGACTTAAAGAGGAAAAGGGGACAGGGGGATGAGGAAGGGGGTAAGAAAGCGAAGGAGAGGGGGAAGGGAGTCTAGGGAGTAAGAGGAGGGATGCGAGGAGGCAGATGAAGGACCTAGAGTGGGAGGGAAGGATTGAATTTCAGGATTAGGGATTGAGAGGGAATGGCAGAGAGGGAAAAGGAAAGGCAGAGGGAGAGGAAAGGGGAGGCAAGAGGTAGAAGGAGGGTGAAAGAGGGAGAGATGAGTCCTTCATTATATTGGTCAACAAAATCTGAAAAAAATTGTCCTACGAATTAAATTATGTGAACTTGAAAGCATAATTTTCCCTTGAATTCATTTTTTTTTTTTAGTCAGGTACAGTTTCTCTGGTAAAACATTTTTTTTTTTTTTTTTTTTTTACAAATAAGGCTGATATCACCACCCTTTAGTCAAGAATCGAGAAGTTTAGTTTCCTTTTTTTTTTAACAAGTTTGAATCGCACACAAAGTCATTCAGATCTCCCTTCCCGAGACACAGTGTCTATAGTGCCTTGTAAAACATTAAAGGCCTATCCCCTCCATGGGATCAACACCACACTCTGTAGCTTCAATGTAATGTGGAGCTCCCTTGAACTACCATTCCATCTACCATACAACCAGTGGAAAACCATTTCCATTTTACAATCGCCTTACGTGTCTCATCTTCATTTAGTGTTATTTGTTTCGAAGATTCAGGTAAGTCTTGGCTACGAAGTACTACACTTATAGTTGTCGTTGAAAAGTGCTGTATCAGATACTGACACTGCCTGACACGGTTTGAAAATATTTTTGTCAACCAGCCGCATTTTCTCCGCATTTATTTATTTATTTATCATTATTATTATTATTTTATTTTTATTCTTCTTTTTGCTATTTATCCTATGAATGTCAATCCTTGTCTTCATCTCTCTCCTCGTCCTTCTATTCTACCAATGATAACTAGGTGTTCGATGGTTTTCTTCCTCATTATGTTCCCGAAAGACGTACTTTGACTTTGCATTAACGGTTTCAACAGGTGTCGAATTGGCTTCTTCGTTCCTCACCTTTTTCACCCATGGTTAATTGGGATATTTTACGGTTTGCTTGGATTTTGGTGTTATAACCATGTATGTTGGTTATGCAGAAGCAATCTTAAGTGTGATCTTTGGGCACTCTCCAAATCATCATCATTATAATTGTCAATATCATTGTTATCATCATTATCATTATCATTGCTACTTTTATTTTCATAATTTTCTTTTCATAACTATTAGAATTATTATTTTTATTAACTGCATCATGAACATCTTTCATCTTAATTTTATGATTATTATTATCATTATTACATTTATTGTTATTAGGCTTATTGTCATCATTATTATCGTCATCGTTATTATTATCATCATCATCATTATCATCATCACCATTATCATAAAAAATACCAAAATGGTAGGACCTAATAACTAATTAAAAGAAAAGTCGATAATACCGCTAACAGCCATTTCACTAATAGAGAAAAAAACAGACAGTATAAAAAAAATCTCACCTTAGATGATAACTTGGAAAACCGACAAGAAATTCACAAAGGCTCCTTCTCAGCAGCGGTACCGGCATCCTCGCCATATTTCGAAAGGGCGCCATGGCAAAGAAAGCACAGGTAAGGTTCGGGAATAATCAGTTTAGAGCTGGGGCGTTATCAGTGTGGATGTTGCATTGCTGTGGTGGCGACCTTTTATTATTGGCGCGGGAGTAATGGGAACTCTTTGTGTGTTTTTCTCGTTCGTATTCCTTTCTTTCTTTGTCTGTCTGTCTCTGTCTCTCTTTTCTTCGTTCCTATTTTTTGTTTGTCCCCTGTCTGTGTTTTTCACTACCAATCTATTTGTTTGTTATGCTTTTCTCCCTTTTCTTTCGTTTTCCCTCCTTATCTCTCTCTTTCTTTCTCTCTCTCTCTTTCTTCCTCTCTCTCTCTCTCTCCTTTATAGCAGGAGTTGGTTCCCCTTCTCCCCCTGCCGCGTGTGAGGCTCACGCACGGCAGGGAATGAGGAGAAAATCGTCCCTCTGTCAGAAAGCGAAGAGAAGCCGCCCTCATCCCCTTTCCCCTCCGACGCCCCTGTCATACGTTTCAGGGAACTTAATTCCCTTCGCTGCAAAAACAAGGGGCCTTTTTTCCAACCCTTGTCTGACATGTTTTAAAACCTTTCATTCCTCTTCCTTGGCAGACACGCGTGCGGGGTACTTCTGCCTCTCCCTTGGTCTGGCATGTAAACTATCCGAGCGTCCGTGCGTCACTCTGCGGCGGGGGACCCTCATGTTGCACCGCGCATAAATGTTGCATGTGCTGGAAACTTCTTGCAACATTCATCTTTAGCCTTACCTGCGCTGTTGCACGGGTAAGGGAGAGGAGAAGAAAAGGTACTCCTTCGTGCTGTCCATATATTAGAGTCAGGATATATGTATGTATGTGTCTTTAATGTCTTTTGAACGTGAGGGAAAACTAACAGAAGGTAGGATACGTTCAACACGTGAACACTATGTGCTAACACCTATAGAATCAATACTAAATGTTGTTCTATTACTTTAGTATCAAAGGAACAGCAAAAGAGTACTCAGTAAGGGAAAATACATTAATAAAAATATTGATATAGACTAAAAATAACGAAGAAACCATATATTTTCATATTTCCAACCTGATTATTACTTGGCTTTTATTTTGTTGGCAATATTAAACTCATCTAGTTTTGTTTCCAGTTTGTAATTGTATTCGTGATAATCCATTATAGTTATTAATTTCACTGTTAATAAATCTGATGCCCATTTTATAATCACTGTTTTCATTAGCGGTATCAAGTAAGTTATCTGTAAATTGATAGATATACGTATTATGTCTCATATATTTGACTGTGTTATTAAACAGCATTGTATCCTGATTGTTAGATGAAATGTAATCATCACATTTTGTCATTACTTTAGCATTTCTTAAAAAAAAAACCTTTTGCATCGCTCTCTCTCTCTCTACACACACACACACACACACACACACACACACACACACACATACACACACACACACACACACACACACACACACACACACACACACAAACACATGTATATATATATATATATATATATATATATATATATATATATATATATATATATATATATATATATATATATAAAGATGGACGAATAGAAAGTTATACATACTGTGTGAGTGTGTGTGTCTGTGCGTATCGTGCATATATATATATATATATATATATATATATATATATATATATATATATATATATATATATATATATATATATATAAAGAGAGAGAGAGAGAGAGAAGTCGATTTATCAGCACTTTGGCAAGGACTTTTCCCAGTGTTTAGAAGCGATATGCCTTGATAGTTCTCAGAGTGATTTATTGGCCTTCTTATATATTGTCACTATGAGGGAGTTCTTTTAGTCGCCTGGGACCATCTGCTCCTCAAAGTTTATTTTTGAGGCTGTGGATAGCATTAGTGACTTTGTTTAGGGTTGTAAAGTGTTGGAGTTTCTCTAAGGATTTCAAATCATCTGCTTGTTCTTTTGTCTTTTATCCACGATTGAAGTGGTGATTTTCATTGAACGTTTTCAATCCTGGTGCTTGCGCTTAGTGAATCTAAGAGCAGTTTTACAAGCAGTCATGATTGGGGCCTTTGAGGGGTTTTCAGTGGTCTTCTATACTGGAACCTGGTGCAGGCACAGCGTCCTTGGACTGTTTGGTATCGAGCTACTGGTTGAGGTTTGCTTTGAACTCTGGATCTTTGACTAGATGCACTTTGTTTCTTACTTAGTGACTGTTTCATCGATGGACGAGAACGAGGCTCAAGTTGCAGTTTGACCTTCGAGATGATAAGAGGGTGGTTAGTCCAGTAGTCATCCACACCAAGCAATGCTTTCGGGGTGTTCACATCCGCTCATTCTCTTGAGCGCTTTATTATATATAATTTTTTTGCTTGTTTTACGGTCTAAAGACGGAATTTGAGATCAAAAGGTTATATTTTGAACACAGTCCTAGAAGAAGCAGGCCATTCGAGTTGCCATTCCCAAGTCCC
>NC_091579.1:21014432-21021932 GCF_042767895.1 Penaeus vannamei
CACACACACACACACACACAGACGCGCACACACACACACACACACACGCACACACACACAGACGCGCACGGATCACTCCCTCCGCTCAAACATACTTACCGAAAAAAGTACACGCGGCTAAACAACGCACCCCCCCCCCAGCATCAACAACGCAGGCGACGAGTCCGAAGACGCGCCTTACTTAGCGACTCAGCAATGATGTTTACCGAAGCGAGACTGATCAATACGCCGGACCTGTTGTCTGAGCTCCTCCTTCACTAACTTAATTACTTTTCAACTTTCCATCTCGAGCGTCGTTGCTCCTTCCTTCGGTCCCCCATCTCGACCTTTCCCTCTCTTCCCCTTCTCCTCCTCTCCTCCTTCCTCTCCCCCACTCCCTCTCCCTCTCCTTCTTCCCTTCTTCCCTGGACCCCTCTTCCTTTTTGTCACTGTTCATTGCCTTCTCGACATTTTTCTTTCCCCCTTTATTGCCTCGGGATGACACGGGGGACCTCCCAAGAGTCCCTTGTGTTGACGAAAACTGAGGTCACAGCTCGTCTCAAGAGGAAGGGGTGGGGGTAGAGGGGGAGTGGAGGGGGGTATTGATAGCGAGGGCATGGGAGTGGAGGGGGTATTGAAATAGGGGAGGGGCATGTGGGGAGAAGGGAGGGGATGCCTGAAGAAGGTAGGAGGGAAGATCAGGGGAGGAGAGGGAGGATACAAAAAAGGTAGGAGGGAGAAAGGAGGTGCAAGAGGATGGGAGGGAGTGTAGGAGAAGGAGACGGGATGAAGGTATAAAAGGAGGAAGAGGTGTGGAAATAGTAGGCGTAGAAAGGAAGTCGGTGAGGAGGATGGATAGAAGAGGATCAAAGGAGGAGTCTGGGAGGAGTAGAAATGAAATACTGGGAAGGGATATGTTATAGAAGGAAACAGGGAGGGTGAGGAAAAAGAGTGTATGTTATCGAAAGAGGGGAAATTACATGATATATAGTGTAAGAGAAGGCATGGACCAGTGAGGAGAGGATATGATATAGGAGGAAAAGGAGGGAGGGGGAAGGAAGTGGAGTGTATAGAAGCAAGAAGAGAAGAGTGGAGAGGGTATTGTATAAATGGAGGCAAGATCCGGAAAAGATGAGATAAGAGGCAGGAGTTGAAAGAGAGAGAGAGAGGGAAGGAAGTGTTATTGTTGTATACACAGAGGAATTCATCATCATCGCGTGAACATGATGTGGGCAGAAGCGGATGCCATGTGTACAAGCTTGGACGAGACGTCAGAAATAGTGGACTCGAGCAGTCGACAGGAAAGGAGGCAGTCACAAAACACTCAGGCACCATGACCCGAAGCAGCGTCAACATCATGTGACAAAGGGTGACACCACGTGAGAAATCACGATTGTGAAAGAACAAGCAGTGTCAATCGAACGCAAAGTGTATCAATATGGGAACATGAAATTAAGTTGGATGGCAGGCAGAAAAAGTGAGATGTGATATAGTGTTAAACATTTGATGAGACAAAAGTTCCCATGCATGTATCTTTCCAACCTTAAGAAATGATTAAGTGATAACAGCATAGGGCGTGACCGGATGAGCCCCATATCGAAAATAAAAGGATACTCAGTGACGGAGACTGTGGACTAGGTCTCGGAGTAGCGTCCAGTAGCCATGTTCCTTTTGGTGGCTCATCCCGGGTAAGCCCTTTTGAATTTAGTGTACTGTCGTGATGGAACATGGTGAAGGGGAATTAGAAATTGAAAAAAAGTAACGTGGGTTATTTTGGTAACATAGGAAAGTTATTCTGGAACATAATTAGGGTAAAGAGTGATTTTTTAAATGAAATATTGAAATAATTTGATTATTAAATTTAATTAATGTGGCAATATTGTGTTAGATGTATCATTATTAACATTAATGGAAATCGTTAGGTTAGTTTATAAGTGTACTCAACTGTGTTTTCTTAGCTCAACGCAAGCGTGCAGGCAGTGACGTCCTGTTGTCCGAGAGAGCGTAAGATTGATTTTTTGTCTATCAAGTATTTGATTATGATTATAAATTTTCTTCTTTAGTGGTTTATTAATTTAATAACGTAGAAAAAACAATTTACTCTGTGTTCATTAAGATTAACTATTTATTTTAAATTAATATTTCACAGATATATGTTTGGTTTTTAGTATTTGCGTTTATTATCATTATTCTTTTGTATATCTAATTCATTCATTTTGTGAGATAAATAACCCATAGCTTTCAGAACTATTTTAACGTGTTTGATATATAACAGTGCATCATAACTATCCAGTTATGTTTTTATTTGCTATAATTTTTAATTTTGTGTTGTTATTACATTACAATGCTGATGAATTATTAATCAATAAATATTGATTTTTATATAGATCCTTGAATTACACAAAGTAATAAAATTAATACTTTGAAATATATTGATAAGTTATTTAAAGTACACCACAATGATTCAAAACAACTGAACACTTATTAAACTAACATAATACGTCTTAATACTGAAAGACATTGAAATGAATGTTGTTGAATTGGGGGCCACAACATTGGAATGGGAAGAGAAGGAAGCAATGGGTGTGGTATGACAGGAGGAAGGAGAAATAGGAATGTGATACGGTAATAAAAAGAAGGGGAGAGGACATGGTATCGAAGCAGAGGATGGAAATAGAAGATATTTTGGTAGGAGAGAGGAAGAGGAGAAGACCGGGTGTAGAATTTAAGAAACCAGATCCCAGGACGTTCTAAAGGTGTCGAAGTGGAATTTAATCCTGTTTATTGAGGGTAACGGAACAGTCATCCATTACGATCGTCAATGGGGCAAATTATCTCTTAACCCAACAAGGAATTACCTGCTTTAATATCGAATTATGTGATAAAGATATACATATAAGTATATATGAATATCCATCTCTCTCTGTCTCTGTCTCTCTGTCTCTGTTTGTCTGTCTGTCTGTCTCTCTCTCTCTTTCTCTCTCTCTCTCTCTCTCTCTCTCTCTCTCTCTCTCTCTCTCTCTCTCTCTCTCTCTCTCTCTCTCTCTCTCTCTCTCTCTCTCTCTCTCTCTCTCTCTCTCTCTCTCTTTCTCTCTCTCTATCCCTCTCTCTCTCTCGCTCTCTGTATATATACATATATATATATGTATATATATATATATATATATATATATATATATATATATATATATGTACATACATGCATGCACATATATACACAGTGCTATAAGATATCATTACATTCAGAGAAAAAATGTGATATGGCAAAGAAAAACATGGCGGTAAAATATCAAAGTTAAGGAGCAGATAAGAAGAATGAAGGAGGAGGCAAAGAAAATATAAGCTGGGATTGAAACAGAAGAAAACGAAAAAAAGCAAGAGTTCAATCAGCGAAAGCAAGAGAGGAAACCCGCTATGTTGGAAACTTCAGGGAAGAAAAAACACAACTTTTATGGAATTGCAAAGGCCAGAAACAAAGCATCCAAAGATTATATACTTAGTAGGCATAGCAAGGATGAGAGAGAGAAAGATTTGACCAATGAAGAAGACATAAGATCAAAATGGAAGAAATATTAAGACAAGAGTTATGAAACTGTTAATTCAAAGGTCATAGTAGGAGAGGGTACAGCTAATGGCAGATTGATACTAGAGTGAGAAGAGAGAGAGAGTAGAAAATCAACAGGACCTGGTCATATCCCCGTAGAAGCCGGGAAATATTTAGATGAGATCAGGATTTCGTGAGACAAGACAAGACAAGACAAGACAAGACAAGGCAAGAAAAGAAAAGAAAAGAAAAGAAAAGAAAAGAAAAGAAAAGAAAAGAAAAGAAAAGAAAAGAAAAGAAAAGAAAAGAAAAGAAAAGAAAAGAAAAGAAAATATATATATACAAAGAGAAGAATTGTCCATAAATAAACAGAAATACGGCACACACTATGAAACTATTGAAGCGAATAATAAAAGACTGGATGAGTGAGGGAACATTTGTAAGCAAAGAGCAGCTTAGATTTATGCCGGGAGAGAAACATTCAGATCATGGAAAGATATGGAAGAAAAAAACAAAAAACATGGCGCCTGGTATTTACATGTTGCACACTTCCGAAGGCTTCGTCATCAGCATGTGACCACCAAGAGGGCGGAGAGGATGTCATCGAACGAGTGAAACAAACAAGGCAAGATGAGCAACAAGGGATGAGACGCTGAGCGTATGCTACGTAAAAAAGTGAAAGAAAAAGAAGAAAGAAAAAAACCTATGGTCTGCGGAACAAGATAGATAAAAAAAAGAGGAGCTCTGACTGTGCGGGGAGGTTGGTGGCGATGGAACATTCTCTGACATTCGAGAGGGAAACTGAAACAAAAAATGGTTCTGGAAAGGAAGTGACAAAACTTATTGACTAACGGAAATGATAAAAAATCATGAGCGCGTAATAATCGAGATACAAATATTAATGTATCTTTCCCGGAACAATATGTATCAGGTGACAGATACAAAAAGCCAAGGATAAACATAATCTTAGACGATTTACAAGGCCACAGAAAAGTCTGACGGCGTGTATTTGTATAAATTCAAGACATTATTACGTGATAACGATAAGGGCGTTACCGGCTGGGCCTTATATCGAGAATAACAGGAGATTCAGCAATGATTGTTGGCAGACATAACCGGAGTAGCGACTGGTAGCCATGTTAAAATTCTGTGTCTGTTCATTCATGATCATTATTTTTGACTAATTAAGTAATTTTTCCTGTGCCTCAATTCATTATTTGATTTTATTATCTTTACGTAATGATGCGTTTCTTTATTTTTTTCTGTAAAGGATAACTAAGTTTTGTTATGTTTTGCACAACGGTAAGGATAATGATGATAACAGAAAGAAATGCCACTGCTCTTGCCATGATATCAGCGAAAAGATTGATGATAAATTGTATTGCCATTATAAGAAAAAAAGTAATGCAATTGACAAATACAGCAATCAAATAAACAAAAGCTGTAATAAGGAGACTAAAGATTATATTGCTGATCTCCACACTCGTCACTGTTATTTTGATCATCAATAATATTAGGGATTTCATGATTACTATCAATACTACTAATTCTCAATCTTGTTTTCATTGCTTATTTGATTACGAATTCTATTTTCTTTGTCAAATGTATCCCATTCACCAATTTCTCCCTCATTATCTCCAATATTCCTAACACCCATCCTCTGAAACAAATAGATCTTTACAACATAAATTCCTACCACTTTATACGCGTAATACATAAGCACAGAAAACGGCTACGCGAGTGTAACGTAGAGTACATGTACACTCAAGCGAGCGCCGAGTTCCAAGCATTCGCCGCATGCCTGCGCAGTAGCTTATCAACACAATTAAATGATAATTCCCTCTCACCCGTGTCAGCTGCCAGCGCAAACGATGCTCTTATATCATAGTTATGTATGTGCATTTCTACATTTCCCTGGAATGTTAGCGCGTGTTCACCGAGGTACGATTATGGTTATGCATAATGGAAGTGTTGTTCATGATAAATGATGGTGGTGGTGATGGTGGTGATAATGATAATGCAAAAAATAATGATAATGAGAAATAATTGCAATAATGATAATATTAAGAATAATGGTAAGGATACCAATAATAATGATAGCAACAATGACAAAAAAGTAACATTTATGACACAATGTTAATTATAATCAAATAAATAAAGCAATTGAAGAAATAATGATAATAACATTGATAATAATAGTGATGATAATGAAAATAATAGAAATAATATCATCGTTATTACTAGTACTGCTACTGCTACTACTGATAATAATAATAGTAATAATGATAATAAGAATAAGAATAAGAATGATAATAATAATAATAATAATAATGATAGAAACGATGAGAGTGAAGAATATAATATTAATGACTGATGATAGTAATATCGTTATAAATTTAACATTATTATTACTATTGTAATTATTGTTGTCATTATACTTATTGTTATTATCATCATCATTATCATCATCATCATCATTTTTGCTATTCTTATTATTATTGTTATTATTATTATTATTATTATTATTATTATTATCATTATTATTATTATTATTATTATTATTATTATTATCGTTACTAAAGATGATAATGATAATAATAATATCAACAAAAACATTAAACAACAATAATAATAAGAAGAATAGCAAAAATAAGAAGAATGATGATGATGATGATGATGATGATGAAAATAATAATAATAATAATAATAATAATAATAATAATAATAATAATAATAATAATAATAATAATAATAATAATAATAATACAACTAATAAAAATAATAATATTAACGATACTATTGCAACTATTTCTGCTGATAATTCTACTATTACAAGTGACAATGTTAATGATGATGATGATAACAATAATGACAATTGTGATGATAATAACAATAATGATAATAATAATAATAGTAATAATGATAATGATAACAATAATAGTGATGATAATAATAATAATGACAACAATAGGGATGATAATAATAATAATGATAATAATGAATATACCCTTACTAATAATAGTGAACACAAGCACAAACACAATAACGTGTACACAAAAATGAAAATGAAACTAGCCACAATTCTCATTCTGACTAGCTTCATTTTCACTAATAATAGTAATAATTATAATGATATGAATTTTAATGTTTACAATAATAATAATAATAATAATAATAATAATGATAATAATAATAATAATAATAATAATAATAATAATAATAATAATAATAATAATAATAATAATAATAATAAGGGTAACAACAACAACAATAATAATAACAATAATAATGATAATGACAAATAACAATAATAATTATAAAAAAATATCATCATTATCAGTATCAGTATTATTATTGTAATTGTTTCTGTTATTATTATCTTCATTCATCATCATCCTTTTTCTAATAATAATAATAATGATAATAATGAATATAACAATGGTATTATAATTTATAATAACAATAATAATGACAATATTAATAATTATGAACACTGTTATTATTATCATAAATAATCGTTATCATTATTATTATTTTTATCATTAATATGAATATGGCTACAATTATTATATTGATAATAGTGATTTTAAGGATGAAAATATAAATAAAGTATAATAGTAACTACTACTACCAATACTAATTGTAATAATAATAATATTAACAATAATAATAATAGTAACAATAATAATAATAGTAATAATAATAATGATAGTAATAATAATAATAAAAATAATAATAATAATGGTAGAAGTAGTCATGATAATAACGTTGATGATGATAATAGTAACAATGATAATAATGATAACATCATCATCATCATCATCATCATTTAAATTATTATTGTTATTACTGTTATTATGATTATTGTCATAACACTATGATGCTATTAATACTAATGAATGACATTTTATTGCCCCTACTCTCCACTTTCTCACAGACCCATATCCTCCTACGCGTTCGTTTTCGTGACATCACTC
>NC_091579.1:21044432-21046932 GCF_042767895.1 Penaeus vannamei
TGTTTGTTTTTTAGTTTGCATGAGTTTCCATTTGCATATATACATAGATCTACACATATAGACTCTGTAGCATTTTTGTTCACCCTATACATGAGTAAACATCATATCTATCTCCTGCTATTCATCTACATTCACCGCAGTCGGCCACAAGATATTCGAAAGCGAATGTACCTTCAGCAGCATTTCCTTAACACATCTTTTGAGGCCGAGTGAATGTCAGGGCTCGGCGCTGCGTGGAATGAATGCCTCTTCGCTCTGCCTAAGTGCGGATTGGCGCTGTGCTAGACGTGTTGCGGCCACAAAGGAATACGTTCTGCTAAAAGCCCAAGTTCCATTTTTATCTACGAAGGCCTTCACCCCCTCCTCACTGCCCCTCACATCCCCCTCCCCTCGTCCAATAGTCCCCTGTCTTCTTTACTCCCTCCCTCCTCCCGCTTCCCCTCGCTCCTTCCTCTCCTCTGCTCTCCTCGGACCACTTTACATTCATATATACATATACAAATCTTTCCTATACCCAAGTTTATGTTGCCCTTACGCACAGAAAAATATATGCTCTATCGCTTGCTCTCGCTGACACACACACACGCGCGCGCGCGCTCCCGCGTACGTGAATAATATTGCAATACTGAGTATGATGAATACATACTCTAAAATCTTAAACGAGTGAAATGTCATCCCTCCCATGAAAGCAAAAAACACAAACCTTCACTACAATGCACTGTTCCACACACTCATAATGTCATTCGCTGTCAGTCTTGTTGCCCCAACAAGCTTAAATGTCTGTCTGTCTGGTGACCTTTCCTGAAGCGGATTAGTTGAGCTCTTTGACAAACTTATTCATTATCTTCATTCAGTAATGAATTACAAGTTACTTATCTTTTTTCTTGTGTGTGTAAAACAAGTAATATATCTAATTAATTCATTCATTTTTATATCTATTACTACAGCCAGTTTTATCAGCGTCGAAACATAATGCAGTTGAAATTATTATGATGATATTGTTTTGCTGGATTATTACCAGACCTGCTTTGTCGGTATCATCAGTGTTCTTATCACTGCTGAAGAAGGCTCTGCCTCCAGCCGAGTTTGTCATTTCCGCTGATTGAAGGGTTTCATAATTGGTTTGGTTTAATCTATTTACTTATTTGTCTGCTATTTTTTACTTGTTACTGGTTACCCACTATCTTCTAGGATTCGTGTATGAGTACCTTGTCCATGGCCTCTGGACTCAGCTGATTTCTTTGAAAGGTGATCTCGAATAGAGAAAGCTTGATATGTTTGGGGATAAATGAAGGTGTATTAAAAATAAAAAAATATTTTGATGAGTTGTGATGAAGGGTTTACAGCTTGGTTGATAATAGCTCAGGGACTGAATAGGGTTTGCCAAGGTATCTATAAATAGGTATGAGTACTCCATCTTGATGAAAATACTAGTAGGCAATTTCTGAACTAAACCTCGCCTCAACAGCTTTATTCATTGCAAATAACAATTAGTTTTATTTCTTTTCTAAGTTTCTTTTTCGATATATATATATATATATATATATATATATATATATATATATATATATATATATATATATTGCCATTGTTATTACTCAACTGTTTTCAATGAGGAGGTGGCCCTACCTACCTATAGGTTCCTTGGTTTTTAGCATTATTTCGAGGTAGATAATGTTGAAGTAGCTGGAATCAGATCGTAATGATTAGACGTTGATATAAATTAGAAATAAATCATGAAAATCTCAATTGCGTGAAAATGTTAATGATGGAATATCACCTCTTTCAGAGTTTTAATATTATCATCACCATCACCCTCACTCCCACCATCATCATCATTATCATCATTATCATCATCACAGTCTTTACCAGCATCATCACCATCGTCACATTATCATGACCAATAACATTGGTAACACTTTTAACATTGTTATTGTCAGTATACACCAATCTCAGTTTTCGGAATCACAGTTAAGAACAATAATACTCGAGTCTAAAGGTCTTGCCTATTATGCTCAATATACACAAACTTCAAAGCCCCGGTCATATTGCAGCAATATCAAAACTCAATAACAGCACCAAAACAAACTTCAGTTTATGGTATTGTTTGTTGATTGAAATTATCGTTGAGGAGAGGGAGGGGGGAGAGGTGAAAGAGGAGGAATGAAATTCGAAAGGGAGAGTTATGGGTTGTGTGTGTGTGTGTGTGTGTGTGTGTGTGTGTGTGTGTGTGTGTGTGTGTGTGTGTGTGTGTGTGTGTGTGTGAGAGAGAGAGAGAGAGAGAGAGAGAGAGAGAGAGAGAGAGAGAGAGAGAGAGAGAGAGAGAGAGAGAGAGAGAGAGAGAGAGAGAGAGGAGAAAGAGAGAGAAAGAGAAAGAAAGAGAGAAAGAGAGAGAGAGAGAGAGAGAGAGAGAGAGAGAGAGAGAGAGAGAGAGAAGAGAAAGAGAGAGAGAAGAGAGAGATAGAGAGAAGAGCAGAGAAGAGAGAAAGAGAGAGAGAGA
>NC_091579.1:21079300-21084300 GCF_042767895.1 Penaeus vannamei
AAATTATAATGCTTCTTGATCAATGCTCTCAGCTTTACGATCAAAAGACAAATAAAGCCAAGTGATAAAGAAGAAAATTAAAAGAAAAGAAAGAGAGATAGATGAAACAAACAGATTTATTATGATAAAAGGAATGGACCAAATACTTCAAAATGAGAACGAGAGAGAGCGAGTGAGACAGAAATAGATAGATTGATAGATAGATTGAGAGCGAGAGGGGGGGGTAGAGGGAGAGACGGTGACTGAGAGAGAGAGAGAGAGAGAGAGAGAGAGAGAGAGAGAGAGAGAGAGAGAGAGAGAGAGAGAGAGAGAGAGAGAGAAAGAGAGAGAGAGAGAGAGAGAGAGAGAGAGAGGGTGGGTGGGGGGAGGGGAGCAGAAAGACAGACAGACAAACAGTGAGGGAGAGAAAGATATAGAGACAGAGAGAGAGATAAGAGAGAGAGAGACGGACAGACAGACAAGCAGAGAGGCAAGTAGGCAGGCATACAAATAGACATAAACACAGAGAGTCAGAGAAAGGTATAGAGACAGAGAGAGAAAAAAGTAAGATAAATAGAAAGTGAAAGAAAGGGAAAAGGCGAGAGATTAAGTATATCCATACATAGCATCTCTAGATAAAGGCAATTAATTAACGTTAACAACGTCGGCGTTATCAAAGTCAAAGGCCTTAACAGGAAAAAAAATTACACGCGATAACATCACAAAGAGTCCAACTTACCGAATCGTATAACCTAATCGCAAAGACAAATTTTACAAATGACTTTTTTTTGTGCGTGTGTTGGATAACGTTGAGGCCACACGTGGTCCCCTCAGGGTAACCACGCCACATTATTAGCGGGGAAAAGAGGGCAGAGGGGAAAGAGAAAGGGATAGAGGGGGATGAGAGAGGTTGGTGAGAGGAGGAAATAGAGAGAAAGAGAAAAGAGACAGGGAGGTCTGACAGAGAAAGGGGAGAAAAGAAAGAGGGGGGTGGCAGAAGCAGACATAAAAAAGACAGCGATGCAAAGGGAGGAGAAATAAGGGACAGATAGGAGTAAAAGGTAAGCGGATTAGGCACTAGATCTTACCGATACGAGAGCGGATTGAGGCGGTGCAAGGGCTGATGACGACCTGTAGATACCGCGCACCTGCCTGTTCGCGCAACAAAGTCTGGTTCCGCGCATATGAATATTTCAGCGCTCCCGGATGGCAGAGGTCATGGCGCTAATTTTCATTTTATTTCCTTTCATAGTTGATAAAGGCTTTATTCATTACGTGGCGCTTCGCCAATTTTGTGTGCGGTTCTCTTCGTTTTTCTTTACATGTCAAAATGTGTCTGCTGTGTTTTTGTTATGTGTATTATGTATTCTAAACTGCATAATTGTATGTATATTTCTGTGTTTGTAGGAAAATCCATTGTATTAAATTCCTTTGTCTCTCATGGTTTGCTCACAAGAACTATCGGCAAAATGTTGCTGCCAATCACCCGAGACGAATTTTCAAGCAGTTTCTCATTCGGTGATAAATTTCAGACTGTGGAGGCTCGAACTAAGAAAAGGGAATATTCTGTACTGTTCCACAATCAGTAGCAATATAACAGATATCATTTTATTCAGCAATGTCTTACTGCATGTTTTTCTTTGTTTTCCTTCTTCACGTTTTTATTCCTCCCTCGTTTGTTGAAACAATACATAGAATACATCATGTATAAACCTAAATTCATGTACAAACGTTTAATCTGGCAGAGAAGCCTCTTATGTATAGCTAAATCTGGCATCATCTCTCTATTGTTTCGCAGGACGGCCGTCATACCTGTCCTGTTCACCGCTTAATCCCTTTGTCTATCATAGTGTCTATCTACCCCTGTTCTTGTCGGTCTGGTTGTTTGATTCGTCTGTCCCCCTCTGTCTCTTTGTCTGTCTGTCTGTCTGCCCGTTCGCCTGTCTCTCTCGCTCCCTCGCCCCCTCTCGCTCAGTCTTTCTCTTCTTCCTCCTCCTTGATAAATGACCCCCTTCTTATACTGCCATCTACATTACCAGAGCCGCTACACAGCGGGGGCCTTCTCTTCACCAGAACAATGGAGCTGATCATATAACAAAGGCCAGAAAAAAAACAGTACGGAAATAAGCCACATGTAAAAATGTTTATAGCCTCAATCCACGGGAGATTTATGTGGAGCATTCATCTCATCCGTCATTTCAGACTGTGTTTCTTGTCTTGCCAGAAGTCGTATATTAAGATGCCTCTTTATTTACCTCCGGTTCCTCCTCTTGGTTCCCTTTCTCTTCGTTCCGTATTGATAAGGAACAAGCGCCGTTCGCTGGAGTAGAGAGCCTCCGTTGGAGTGTGTTTTATCGTACCTGTGGGGCCTGGGTCTTGGTTTAATGCCTTTGTGTGTAGGTTTGTTCCCTTTACGTATATTTGTGTAAATTCCTGTGTATATTTGTTGTTGTTTTTTTGTGTGTTTATATAGCCGTACACCTTTGTGTTCCCTTAGGTGTATATACGTGTGCTTTTATGTTTGAAGGACAATATATATTTATATATATATATATATATACATACATGTTTATATATATATATATATATATATATATATATATATACATACATATTTATATATATATATATATATATATATATATATATATATATATATATATATATATATATATATATATATACATATATATATATATATATATATATATATATATATATATATATATATATATATTCATATATATATATATATATATATATATATATATATATATATATATATATATATATGTATATATATAAAAATGTGTGTGTGTGTGTGTGTGTGTGTGTGTGACGAGAGAGAGAGAGAGAGAGAAAGAGAGAGTGAGAGAGAGAGAGGGAGAGAGAGAGAGAGAGAGAGAGAGAGAGAGAGAGAGAGAGAGAGAGGGAGAGAGTTAGATATAAATAATGCATCTACCTGTATCCTTCTGCTTTTGTCTATTCAAGATACGTGTTTGTGTAAACGCCTTACTGTGATACATAATCTGAATTATTCTCATTTCATCTGACTTCACCTCGTTCAGCAATTCATGATGACAATGCAGCTTGCGATTTGGAATTGTACATCGCTTTCTGGAGCACTTATGCACATTTCCGAATCAGTGGAATAGGATCGAAAACGGTTCTTGCAATGTACTAACAACGAGTATGTGCCGGTCAATGCTACTTGTCTTTGCATCCCTTCGTCAGCATTGATCTAGCCACGCCCATGTTAGCGGAGCAATGTCACCTCAGGAATGATTTTGTGAAATGAATGGAATTTTTGGTTATTGCTTGAATCTTCTGTTCACTTCTTTCTGTTTTTACTTATTGTTTTTGTTGTTTTTCTTGCTGCTACTGATGTTGAAATAAGAATAATAAGAATAATCATAATGATACTAATTATTATTATCATTATCATTATTATTATTATTACTATTATCATTTTCATTACTTCTTATCATTATTGTTATCATCATTATCAATATCATTACTGTTATTATTTTTATTGTTATTGCTATAGTTATTATTGTTATTACCATTATTGTTATTGTTATAGTTATTATTGTTATCATTATCATTATTATTATTATCATTATTATCATGAAGGATTTTGCTATCATTACTATGACTATCACTGTTATAATCATGGTAATACTGATGATAATAATGATAATAACAATTACAACAATAATAAAAAAACAATAACACTGATACTCATCTTACTGCTTCTGCTACTACTAATAATAATAATAATGATAATAATGATAAAGGTAATAATAATAATAATAATAATAATAATAATAATAATAATAATGATAATGATAATAATATTAATAATGATAATGATAATAACAGTAACAATAATAAGGATAATAATAATGATACTAATAACATTTATGATAATAATGCTTATCATAATAATGATGATGATGAAGATGATGATTATAATGATAATGATAACAATAATTATAATAGAAGTAGTAGTAGTAGTAGCATCAGTAGTAGTAATGATACTAATAATGATAAAAGCTAATGATAATAACAGAGACAATAGTAATTATGAAGATGATAGGGATAACATAATAACGAGAACAACATGAAATATGATAATTATAAACCTTCATACTCTTTTCAACGTCTCTTGAACATTAAAACATGTACCGAACAAGAATTTAAGATTATAGCCCAACATTACCATCACAAAGGAAGTATGTAATCTGCAACATTGATTTTGCAATAGAAACTTTGCTTCGCCTAAGAAGTACATGACTCTCACATTATGAATATGAAAATGCGGCTAAAGGTCGGCATTCATTCCACAGCCTGAATGTGACAGGCCTTTTGTTGAGATATGCGATCAGCAAAAAGGAAAGACTGAATAAAATAATTTTATATACACAATGACTGACAAAACAGTCTACCGTGTTGATACTAGGTAAAAAAACGTCTGTCTGTGTGTATGTGCGTGTGACCGTCTAGTATTTTTTCTACCATAGGTACAGGGTGAGAGCGAAAGCTTTCTCTCACTCGATTGTTTTTGTTATGACTGTCGTACTAATACAACTAACTAGCGTTTCTAGTACATACAATCATGACTATACTACTGCCGTTATCACTGTAATTTTGTATGTATAACAACTAATGCTCACAACCATGTCTATATTACGAGTTGTGTCCTTACTACTGTTCCATATTATAAGATTACAACACACTACAACTACGACATCAGAACTCCCCTTCCTCATACACTCACTCTGACTTTCATTACGCAAATACAATAACTTTGTACCTCATCATTTATAGTCACCATTATACTACTACTGCCATTGTTATTGCGCATTTACTGTTCCTGATTATAACGCCGTGATTATAGCGCCAGAACCGCCTCTAGTAATAATTTCCCAATCCTTTCTTTCATATCATTAAGTATATATTACGTAATATGTAAATGATACGACCCCCCATTGTAAATCGGGTCAAGTTCCAGTCATTAT
>NC_091579.1:21089300-21091800 GCF_042767895.1 Penaeus vannamei
ATACGCTGGTATCTTCACATACATATCCGACGATTATGATAATGATAATGATGATAATAAAGATGACAGTAACGATGATGATGAGGATAATGAAATTATGATAATGGTAATAATACAGCGTGCAACAACAATGATAATGATAACATTGATATTAAAAGTAATGATAACAATATGATAATAGAGATACTTATGATCGTAATAATAACAATAAGAGTGATGATAATTTTATTGATATTAATGAAAATGCAAATAATATTAATGATAATATCAATGATAATGATGATGATGATGATGATGATGATGATGATGATGTGATGATGATAATGATAATAATAATAATAGTAATAATAATAATAATGATAATGATAATAATAATGATAATAATAATAATAATAATAATAATAATAATAATAATAATAATAATAATAATAATAATAATAATAATAATAATAATAATAATAGTAATAATGATAATAATCATTATCATCATCATCATCATTAAAATAATGATAATGATGATATTAGTAAAAAAAAAAGTAGTAGATGGTAATAATAATAATCAGAATGAAAATAATTATAAACATAATGGTGATAATGATAATTGTTAATCATTATTAAAATGATAATTATGATAGTAGTAGTAATAATAATAACAATAATGATATAACAACAACAATAATAATAATAATAATGAGAATAATAATAATTATAATGAAAATAATGATAATAATAATAGTAATAACAATGATAGTAATAATATTAATAAAAGTATTGATCATGATTGTTATCATCTTTTTCATGGTTTCGCTGTTCCTACTACTACTGCTACAAATAATAATAATGACAAACTGCACTGTCATCTACCGGAGACAACACCAGTACCATGACATTTATTTTGATATGCTTCAGTGAGTTGCCAGGTCACTAATTTCCCCTGAAGAAATATATACATGTTGCTCCTTCTTGATCATTTGATATTGATTTTGTCATATTTTTTCTCATATATGCCTTAAAGAATGAATAATAATAAAAAATAAACATTTTTTTTCGAAATTCTCTCGCTTTCTCTTTCTCGTCTCCCCCAATTTTTCATCTCCGTTATCTCTGTCTTTCCCCCTCCTCTGTTCCCCATCGTCTTCCTCTTCTCCCCGCTCTGCGAATCTTCTGTCATCCGAGAACAAAGACTTGCATACAAGAGGGACTTCTATTATTGGAAAATGGTGATAACAAGGTTGTTTGTTGTTGTTGTCAGAGGCTCGAGGGAGACAAGAGATGTGAATGGAGAAAGTGCAGGAAGGGGGAGAGGTAAGGGGAGGGGTATGGGAGGGAAGAGGGAAGGGGGAGGAGGGAAGAGAGGGAAAGGGGAGGAATATGGGAGGGAAGAGGGAAAGGGGAGAAGGGAGGAGAAAGAAAGAGAGGGAGGGAGGAGGGAGGGAAATGGGGGGAGAGAAGGAAGGGGAAAGATAGAGGAATGGGAGGGAAAAGGAAAATGAAATGAGAAAAGAAAAGACAGAGAGGAGAGAAAAGGAAGGGAGAAGAGAGGAAAAAGGGAGGAAAGGCAAGGGGGAGAGGAAAGGGAGTTAGGAGGGAGAGAGAGGGAGGAAATAAGTGATGTCAGAGAATCCTTCGGGAGGAAAAGGGTTTATCAGTTAGTATCAATATTTTCCACAGACAAGGAGGATCGGCACTGAAGTCATTTGTGTCTACGTGAATATTTTCCGGCAAAGTAAATGTTTTATAAAGCCGTCTTGAGGTGAAAGGCTTTCTCATTTCTTCTGGTATAATAATTTCTCCGTCTTCTTCCACAATAGATTCTCAAAGAATGCTTATTTCTTATCTTTACTGTTGATATTTCATTACGCTTTATGGTCCTATCATTTTTGCTTGTGTGTTTGTTTGTTGTGTAACTTTTTCTTGAGATTTTTCATTTAGATTAAAAGTTGGAATTTTTGTCTTTTCAAAAGTTTATGCCTTCATATTCCATACTCTTTCGGCTATTCACTTTTTAGTCGGCCCTTTCCTTCTCTCAGTCTGTCTGTCTATCTTCCTCTTCCCCCTTCTCGCTTTCTCTTCCTCTCCCTCCTTTCTTTCTCTCTCTCTCTCTCTCTCTCTCTCTCTCTCTCTCTCTCTCTCTCTCTCTCTCTCTCTCTCTCTCTCTCTCTCTCTCTCTCTCTCTCGCTCTGTCTCACTCCCCCTCCCCCATCTCTCTTTCTCTTCCTCTCTGTCTCTGTCTCTCTCTCTCTCTCTCTCTCTCTCTCTCTCTCTCTCTCTCTCTCTCTCTCTCTCTCTCTCTCTCTCTCTCTCTCTCTCTCTCTCTCTCTCTCTCTCTCTCTCTCTCTCTCTCTCTCTCTCTCTCTCTCTCTCTCTCTCTCTCTCTCTCTCTCTCTCTCTCTCTCTCTCTTCCCTCTCCCTCTTTCTCTTACTCTCTCTCTCTCTCTCTCTCTCTCTCTCTCTCTCTCTCTCTCTCTCTCTCTCTCTCTCTCTCTCTCTCTCTCTCTCT
>NC_091579.1:21121800-21124300 GCF_042767895.1 Penaeus vannamei
TCCCACTGGATCTTTTATTTTAATCGAAGGACAGGAAATGAATGGAGGAATTAGCGATGGGTGATCGATGGCACTCGCTAATGAAAGTGGTGCCACGTGCGAACACTTCGGCTGCTCTCGGTGCCTCTGCACACGACTTTGCTTTCGGTTGTTTTATGGTTCTGCTCTATTGGGAGTTGTTATTGTCGTTGTTGTGATTTCTCTTTTCTTTCTCTTTTATGATGGGAATGCTCTTTTATTTTTTTCTCTCATTTTCTTTCTTTTTTATTGATATACTCTTTTCTATATTTTTTTCTTTGTTTTTCTTTTTTTTTTTGTAATTGCACACACACACACACACACACACACACACACACACACACACACACACACACACACACACACACACACACACACACACACACACACACACACACGTGCACTTGCAATCATGCAAGGCTGTTCCTGCAGTATATCCAACATACCGTATCTCTTTGTGTACGAAAGCCTCACGTACACACCCGCACTGACATTCCTAACATTTGCCTATCGAGGGCAGAACATTCCTTGCTTACTTTGTTTATTACTTGACTTTTTTGTTTGTTTACTTGATAAGTTTGTTTATTTGCTTTGTTTTTATTTCGTCATAATGTTTTTTTGATTTTTTTTTTGACTACCTGCAGTTTATTACTTGTTTTTTACCTTGTTTGTTTATTTGTTTGACACTCGTTCGTTCGTTTTGTATCTTTTTGTTAGGTTTATGTGCTTGTGGACATCCTTCATTCCTTTTTTGTTTTATGGTTATCAAATTTCCTTATTTGTCTGTCTGTATCATATCTTGTTTATTGCATTTTTTTTATGCATTTGTATCTGATAATTTCCTAATTTTCTTTTTTCTTTTCTTTCTTTTACTGATTTTCAGTTTTCATTTCTGTGGTTGAGCAAACAAAACAACGTAAAGTGGACATTGGTATTAGAAAACTAAATGAAAATGAAGTTAAACAAAGCATTTATCAATAATGTTCCCACTGTTTTGTGCAATGATTTCTTTATAGTACTGCCTGGCGTTCGTTATAACTGTATTGTCAGCGACACTGTGTCTGCATGCATGTAATGTTAAAAAATGTCATTCTTTGCTTAGTCTGTTATACACCTATGAATAAGATATGCTAATGCTTTCCTTGCATGATATCTAGGTGTTCAATGTACAATTTTCAAGTGAATTGATGGGCTTTCCTAATAACATCAGTGAATTAAGTCATCATATGCAATTCTCTGTCCTAGCACATTAAAAGTTACGTCTGTAAAACAAATACTGGAAATCGTACATTGAAATTAATAAGTAATGATGAAAAAAACGAACTTTAACAAGAAAAACGCATGACTTCTGCATCTGTAACCGATTTCAAACCTGGTAACATGGGTTAATGTAACCGCATGATAACTGCACTTTGTGTCTCTATCTGTCTCTCTCTTTCTCTCTCTATCTGTCCCTCTCTTTCTCTGTCTCTCTCTCTCTCTCTTTCTCTTTCTCTCTCTCTCTCTCTCTCTCTCTCTCTCTCTCTCTCTCTCTCTCTCTCTCTCTCTCTCTCTCTCTCTCTCAATCTCTCTCTCTCTCTCTCTCTCTTTCTTTCTTTCTTTCTCTCTCCCTGTCTGTCTGTCTGTCTGTCTGTCTGTCTGTCTGTCTGTCTCTGTCTCTCTCTCTCTCTCTGTCTCTCTCTCTCTCTCTCTCTCTCTCTCTCTCTCTCTCCCTGTCTGTTTCTCTCTGTCTGTCTGTCTGTCTGTCTGTCTGTCTGTCTGTCTGTCTCTCTTCCTCTCTCTCTCCCTCTCTTTCTATCTCTCTCTCTGTCTCTCTCTCTCTCTAACAACCTCCAAAAGTCAACAGGTTCGGAGAGTGTTGACTTAGTGCCCCTATCCCCCCCTCCCCCCCACCCTCGTTCCTAGTCCGCTCCATCACTCCACTATTTTCTCTGGCTGGATCAGTGTTTGCCCTGGGACATCCACCTTCCCTCGACGCACGCTCGTATGGTTCAATTACGTGTGTGCAATCATGGGACTAACGGCCTTACTTCCCCAACCTTGTATCCACATGATCAACGAGTTATCATTATTGTCAGTCCGGCATTGCTACGGAAAGGAATTTCGAACTATTTTACTCCAAATTTAGTAGTGGACGACGCGAATGTATAGGCAGAGTTTAGGTGGAAACTCTACGGGAACAATACCCTAAATTCATTTTACTCCAGAGATTCTGTGGGGTTGCTGGTGGAGAATACGTAAATTACATTGAATAATTATTAGCACTAAAGAATGCACTCATGAATACGATATAAATGCTTCCTTATTTCATATTGTCGCTTATAATCGTATATGAAATACAATATTGGTGCTCGTTTTAATGTTTTATCAGACAAGTTCAGATTATGGTTTGACTAAATTGGCTTATTCGATTATCCATTATTTATACAATGAATTGCAAGCATGTGCCAAAAGTGATTTCAGTATTTCAATTCACATGATT
>NC_091579.1:21131800-21134300 GCF_042767895.1 Penaeus vannamei
ACAGTGATATATGTCCACGTGCCTCCGCGCCGAAATAAAGACACAATCTCTCCCGCTTCCATTTTTCTCTCTCTTCTTCGAATCGGCACCGTCCTGTGAGCGTTCCACGCCCCCCCCCCCCTGCCGCACCTATCCCCACCCCTCCCTATCCCACCCTACCCTACCCACTCCCTCGGGTATGTACGTGATGTATTTGCAGTCTTAACAAACATCTCCCGCTGCGTCTCACTGATGCTGACGGGGAAGACCTACGAGGGATGCTGGGGCTGACAACTATAATGCTATTAAAGGCTTCTCTTCGAAAACATCTTTTGTTTGCAATGTCGTGATATTGAGCGCATTTACGACCGTGTTTTTATGTATGTGTTTCTGCTGTCTTTAGAAAGGAGGTAAATGGAAAGCGAATGTGAATGCGTTCTAGAATCTGGCCTGATCAAAGTGTTGGGGATGGTCATAGCAAGAATGGCAATGATAACTATGAAAATGGTAGGAACAGCTGCAGATATGAGTCATAATAATAATGATGATGAATATTATGAAGAAAATAATGATGATAACAATTGTAGTGAAGATGATAATAATGATAATGATAGTAATTTTGATAGCAATAATAAAAATAATAACAATAATAATAATAATAACAACAACAACAACAATGACAACGTATTTTTCTTATTTTCGCTGCCGTGGTCGATTTTTTTTTTTTTTTTTTTTTTTTTTTTTTACATGAACCTCCTTACGCTAAATAGCATTTTTTTTCTTCTTCTTCTTCAATTTCTTGCTTTCCATTTTGTTCTCCCCCAGATTCTTCGTATATGCCCAAGATAAGCATTTCATTATATGTAATCTAAAGTTCGAGAAATCCACGCCCATAATTCAGCCAAATTACTTTAAGAATTAGCGTCGAAGAAATGTTTCCTAATGTGACATCCGTTTCCATATTGTTTCGTCTTTCCTTCCATTTTCTATGTTTAGAGAGCCTGAATTTACAACGTTTAACTACGGCAATGGTCACGTGTCAAAGTATTTACTCTTGGGCAAAGAACTTTTAGCTGTTTTCTTGATCACCATTATCACAACTACTAATACCCTCATTATTATTACAATCACCATAATGCGGGAGAAGTTCTAGCTGATATCTTTACCATCATTATCGTCATCACTACTGCCAATATTCTCGTTATTATTGCAGTCACCTGGGAGAAGGTCTAGCTAGACATGACATTATCCAGGTGTGCGCCACATACACGTTAAAAATTGCATAATGCTCGACGGTTATAGGAATATTGATTTTTCTCTTCTTTAATATATTGATTAAATTCATTCAAGGGACAGGATTCTGAGAGAGAGAGAGAGAGAGAGAGAGAGAGAGAGAGAGAGAGAGAGAGAGAGAGAGAGAGAGAGAGAGAGAGAGAGAGAGAGAGAGAGAGAGAGAGAGAGGGAGAGAGAGAGAGAGAGAGAGAGAGAGAGAGAGAGAGAGAGAGAGAGAGAGAGAGAGAGAGAGAGAGAGAGAGAGAGAGAGAGAGAGAGAGAGAGAGAGAGAGAGAGAGAGAGAGAGAGAGGGAGGGAGAGAGGGAGAGAGAGAGAGAGAGAGAGAGAGAGAGAGAGAGAGAGAGAGAGAAATGAGAGAGAGAGAGAGAGAGAGAGAGAGAGAGAGAGAGAGAGAGAGAGAGAGAGAGAGAGAGAGAGAGAGAGAGAGAGAGAGAGAGAGAGAGAGAGAGAGAGAGAGAGAGAGAGAGAGAGAGAGAGAGGGAGAGAGAGAGAGAGAGAGAGAGAGAGAGAGAGAGAGAGAGAGAGAGAGAGAGAGAGAGAGAGAGAGAGAGAGAGAGAGAGAGGGAGAGAGAGAGAGAGAGAGAGAGAGAGAGAGAGAGAGAGAGAGAGAGAGAGAGAGAGAGAGAGAGAGAGAGAGAGAGAGAGAGAGAGAAAGAGGGATAAAGAGAGTGAGAGTGAGAGAGAGAGAGATAGATAGATAAATAGATAGATAGAGAGAGAGAGACAGACAGACAGACAGAGAGAGAGAGAGAGCGAGAGAGAGAGAGAGACAGACAGACAGACAGAGAGAGAGAGAGAATCTATACTATTCTAAATTTAATAGGCAGAGTTCAATGGTAGGTTGCCTACTAGTTCATTTCTAACACGTCTTATTTCAACAGTCACTATGTTCTCTCTATGTAGCCATCTGGAAACAGAAATAAGTGACAGATATGTGCTGTCCTTTTGAGATAGAATTGACAGACAGGATCAGTATGTAATTTGTATGAAAGCTCTGAAAACTAATTGGTGTTCTCTGAGATATGTATTTCAAATGATTACTTTTCTTATATTCGCTTTTTACAGGTATATCAGTGTACACGAAACTCACTCTCTTTTGATGAAAACACCTCTACTCCCTCCTCTGCTTTGATATCATATAACGATACTACACGTAAACACTTTTTAATCATCTGATATTGTCAAATCAATGTCTCTACAGAGAACTGCATGAATATCACCAGTGAGC
>NC_091579.1:21139300-21144300 GCF_042767895.1 Penaeus vannamei
TTTATTAGCTAAAGAAATGATTGATTAGATGCTGGTATAGAATATGTAAAAATGTATGGAGAAAATAGTGTGGTTCTCATCATTTCACCTTCTATATATATATCACCCAGGACATCATGATATAATTGCTAATGCTTGCTATTTCTGCGCCGAGTATCGTTTGCTATTAATTTCATGTGCTAACCACTACAATCTAAGTCATTTCACTTCATACAAAAATTGTCAGCCAGGAAAGTTGTTCAAAGAGGTAGCAAATGTGGCATCTATCTTTTCACTATCTTTTATCTATTTCTCCACTCCCCCTCCTTCCCTCGTCCACTCCCTCCCATAGACACCTCTCCCAATCTAGCTCCCTCCTCTGCTCCCTCCCTCGGACCAAAATCCCTCCTTCCCTCCCTCCATTAGACCCCACATCTCCTTTCTTCCCTCCCATAATTCATCCCCCCTCACATCCCCTCCCTAGACCATTACCCTACCTCTCCCCACCCTCTCCCGTAGTCCATCACCCCTCTTCCCCTATCTCCCTAGACCATCACCCAGCCTCCCCTCCCTCCCTCAAACTCTTCCCAACCCCCTCTCACTCCCCACATCCCCTCAAATTCCCATCTTCACTCCTCCCCCTCCCCCTCTCCCCCCTCCCCTTCCCAAGAGCCAATCATCAAGGGAACAATTATTTAAGTGTGACGAAATCGTTACTGTAATTGCGTTACGGCCTGGCTTTTGACGGTGCCAAGCAGATGGAGAGCGCAATTTGTTATGATAATTTCGTTACAGGGTATTTTGAATAGTGAATTTGTAGTACGGCAATTAATTATTCATTCACACGTACCGGTTCTCTCATTTTTTCGTCGATGGGAGCACGTGGATCTCCCAAAAGAATTTGGCGTACGAATGTATTTTATACGAAAATGGTGGGGAAAAATGCTGGTCAGTTATCGTGATTTATCTGTTCGATCTTTGTTGTTGTTTCCTCTCTCTCTCTCTCTCTCTCTCTCTCTCTCTCTCTCTCTCTCTCTCTCTCTCTCTCTCTCTCTCTCTCTCTCTCTCTCTCTCTCTCTCTCTCTCCCTTTCTCTCTCTCTCTCTCTCTCTCTCTCTCTCTCTCTCTCTCTCTCTCTCTCTCTCTCTCTCTCTCTCTCTCTCTCTCTCTCTCTCTCTCTCTCTCTCTCTCTCTTTCCATTTCGCAATTTTTTTATCAAAGTTCATCAGCCATTTCTATCAACTTCCTTTTGTTTTCGTTTCTTCTTTTACCTCGTTTATTGGGTTTTCCTTATTTTCTTTTCTTTACCTTTCTTCTCCTGATTCTTCCTATTACATACTTCAAGCGCCTTCATTTGATCTGAAGTATTTGTCGAAGTCTGCCCCGAAGTCTGTCTGTCATTTTCTTTTTCTTTTTCCTTCTTTCGCTCTGTACGTTTTCTTTTCCCCTTTTTTCTCCTTTTATTTTGCCTGTCGCTTATTTCTGGTATTTTTACAGTCATCTGATCGCACAGGAGAGGTATCTATAGCAGATGCCCTTCGAAGAAATATTTGCAGAGGCCGGGAGGCTATCCTAAGTTATGCGTAAAGCCCTTTCCTACCCCCCCCCCTTCTCTCTCTCTGTCTCTGTCTCTGTCTCTGTCTCTGTCTGTCTGTCTGTCTGTCTGTCTGTCTGTCTCTCTCTCTGTCTCTGTCTCTGTCTCTGTCTCTGTCTGTCTGTCTGTCTGTCTGTCTGTCTGTCTCTCTCTCTCTCTCTCTCTCTCTCTCTCTCTCTGTCTCTCTGTCTCTCTGTCTGTCTCTCTCTCTCTCTCTCTCTCTCTCTCTCTCTCTCTCTCTCTCTCTCTCTCTCTCTCTCTCTCTCTCTCTCTCTCTCTCTCTCTCTCTCTCTCTCTCTCTCTCTCTCTCTCTCATTTTTTTCTTTTTGTGGCAGCAAGGAAATTTGTGTGGGATATTTCTTTTCGAGGTTGTTTACTTTATGGTGAATATTTCCGAAAGGCGAGGGTTACTCATGCGTATCCGTGTGTAGATAGCGTCGTGCGTATGTTTATTAGTATGTATGTATGTATGTATGTATGTATGTATGTATGTGTGAGTATTTACGGGTTTCAAATACGACGAGGGGATAAAGAAGGGGTGAGGGGTGGAAAAAAATAGATAAAGTAGAGAAAGAGTGGCTGTTTTTTTTTTTCATTCTTTGTTACTGGACAAAGGACTCGTGAAAGTTCATTCATTAAAGGTGATAAATGCAAACAGCTCTTGATGATGATAGAACTGCATATATTAGGATGCCATAATGCTCCACGTTGATGAAATGAATGAAATTTAGTAGCGGAAGGGGAGACATAGAGGAGGGAGGGACAGGAAGAGAGGGAGAAGGAGGGGAGAGGAGCGAAGGAGAAGGAGGAGAAGGAGAATGAAGAAAAGGGAGAGGATGTGGGGAGAGAAGGGGAGGATGAGGCGAGGGAAGAAGGGGATGGGGAGAGACGAGGTGAGGGTAGCGAGAATGAAGCTGAATGGGGGAGGAAGAAAGAAAAGGAAAAAAAGGGAAGAGGGAGGTCAGAGAAGAGTAAATGAACAGGGAAAGGGAAAAGGAGTGAATGATGGAAGAAGAATGGAGAGGAATGAAGAAAGAAAGGGGGAGAAAGTTGATGAGGTGAAGTAATGTGGTGTTGGTGGGGGCCGGAGGGGTAGGGTATGTGTGGGGTGGGGAAGGGGGGGTACATGATTACATTATATCATTGATGATGTAATTTGCTCCTCACTCGCGTTGGAACACTCATGTCTAATAAGTACTTACAGCGTTAACGACGGGTTTGTGGAAGCGTTGAAGCGGTGTCCGACGAAGCACTGTGTCCAATTTGTGTCACGACGTTTATTTTCATCATATGGTAAATTATGGCAGCATTAATTAGGGGGGGGTATGGGACGTGGTGATAAGTAGGATGGGTGAGGGGGGAGGGATGATGGGGGGAGGGAGGGAGGAAGAGGGGAAGGAGTGTAATTTCTGCTATTTTTGTGTGTGTGTGTGTGGGGGGGGGAGGCAGTTGCTTGGACTTTGATATCTTTTTTTGTTTTGATTTAGTTTATTCCACTGGTTTTCGTGTCCAGGTAAGCTGCTGCTTATATTTCTATTTTTAGTCCTTGTGTCTGTCTTTCTTGTGTTTTGTTTATTTCCACCTTGCTTTTCTCACGCCCAACCATTACGTCCCCATCCTACCTTCCACCCCGCCATAACCACCCACCATTATTCCACCCAACCACCATAATCATCCCTTGCTCATCCATACTCACCCTCACCACTATCCCTCCTCTCCCTCCTGCCCAGCCCTCACCACACCCCACCCGTCGCCCAAACCGCATCACACCCGTCGTTTTCACCTCATCCCCCCTCCCCATCCATCACTCTATTCCTTCCCCAGCTCGCCCCCCGTCTTTCCCTAATCCCCCACCCCCCTTCTCCCCTACCCTATCCCTCCCTTTATTCATCCTACACGTATACTCCACACATCCAGTCATCCGCCCACTTCCCTCTCCACACCTCCATCCACCGCCTCACCTTGACTCGTCCTCCACTTCCTCGTCCACTTCCCTCTCCACACCTCCACCTCCGCCTCACTTTCACTCATCCTCCACTTCCTCGTCCACTTTCACTTCACTTCCGAGTCCTCTTCTCTCCACCCCCGTCCATCTCTCACCCTAACCCGTCCTCCCTCTCCCTCTCCCTCACCCCCATGCTAATCCACTCACCCTCCTTACCCCCACTTATCCCTACACATCCCTCTCGTCACTTATAATTCTCCACCACTCTATCCACACACCACCCTCTCCCCCAACTCCAGTCCAACTCCACCCTCCACCCTTTTCTTCCGGACACACACCCACCTTCCTTTCTTCCACCCATCTCTCACCTCCTCTCACCATCCCAACCCCTTCTTATCACTCCCAACAATCGCCCACCCCTGCACCCCCCTTCTCACAACCCCCAATCCTTCCCTTCCCCCACTCCCCTCCACCCCTCTTACCACACCAAACCATCCCCCCCCCTCCCACCCCTTTACCCCTCTCACCACCCCCCACCAACTTTCCCCCCACCACTCCGCCCCATCGCACCACCTTCAACCATCCCTCCCCACACCCTTCCAACCCCCTCTCATCCACCCCAACCATCTCCCCCCCCCCCTCCTAGCCCCTCTCGCACCACCTCCCCAACCATCCCTCCCTCCACACCCCACCACCCCTGCTCACCACCCCCCAGCCACCCCCCACACCCACTCCTTCCACTCCCCTCTCACCACCCCCAACCACTCCCTCCCCCCACCCCACCACACCCTCTCACCACACCCCAGCCATCCCCCCCACTTTCCCTCCACCTCACCTCTCACCACCCCCAAATATTTTCCCCCCCCTCCCCCCTCTCCCTCCACCCCCCACACCCCGGGCGTCAGCCCCCCCCCCCCTCCGATCACGCCGAATTACCGCGCCGGAAGTTGATGCCGAAGATCAACTATGCGGCCGACTTCCGCACCGCCCGCCGCCCACGATTACGCCCGTCCCGCCATGCCTCGCCTTCTCCGGTCGTGGGCGTGCAACGTAGATTAGTTTCGGCGGCGGGAGCTTGAAGTAATTAATGGGGGGAGGGCGGGGCAAGGAGGGATGGGAGGGGGGAGAGTAGGGGGAGGGGGAGGAGAGAGAGAGGAGGGGGAGGGGGGGGAGGGGAGGGGGAGGTGAGAGAGGTGGGGGAGGGGCGAGGAGGGAAGAGGGGGAGGGGTTGAGGAGAGGAGGTGGAAGAGGGGATTGGAAGGGGGGGAGAGGAGGAGGGATTTAGGAGAGTGGGATTAAGAAGGGAGGATGGGAGTGGGGGGAGAGGAGGAGGGGCTAAGGGAAGGGCGGAAGGAAAGGGATTGGAAGGGGAGGAGGAGGAAGGGGGGTTGAGGAGAGAGGAGGAGGGAAGGCACTGAAGGGAGTGAAGGGGAGGGGTTAAGGGAGAGGTTGAGCAAGAAGGGATGTGGGGGGAGGAGGGGGA
>NC_091579.1:21161800-21166800 GCF_042767895.1 Penaeus vannamei
AGAGGGGGAAGACCCTGAGGGGAAAGAGGAGGTAGACCCCAAGGGGAAAGAGAGGGAAACCCCTAAGGGGAAAGAGGGGGAAGACCCTGAGGGGAAAGAGGAGGTAGACCCCAAGGGGAAAGAGAGGGAAACCCCTAAGGGGAAAGAGGGGGAAGACCCTGAGGGGAAAGAGGAGGAAGACCCTGAGGGGAAAGAGGAGGTAGACCCCAAGGGGAAAGAGAGGGAAACCCCTAAGGGGAAAGAGGGGGAAGACCCTGAGGGGAAAGAGGAGGTAGACCCCAAGGGGAAAGAGAGGGAAACCCCTAAGGGGAAAGAGGGGGAAGACCCTGAGGGGAAAGAGGAGGAAGACCCTGAGGGGAAAGAGGAGGAAGACTCCAAGGGGAAAGAGAGGGAAACCCCTAAGGGGAAAGAGGGGGAAGACCCTGAGGGGAAAGAGGAGGAAGACCCTGAGGGGAAAGAGGAGGAAGACTCCAAGGGGAAAGAGAGGGAAACCCCTAAGGGGAAAGAGGGGGAAGACCCTGAGGGGAAAGAGGAGGAAGACCCCAAGGGGAAAGAGAGGGAAACCCTAAGGGGAAAGAGGGGAAGACCCTGAGGGGAAAGAGGGGGAAGACCCCAAGGGGAAAGAGAGGGAAACCCCTGAGGGGAAAGAGGGGGAAGACCCTGAGGGGAAAGAGGGGGAAGACCCTGAGGGGAAAGAGGAGGAAGACTCCAAGGGGAAAGAGAGGGAAACCCCTAAGGGGAAAGAGGGGGAAGACCCTGAGGGGAAAGAGGAGGAAGACCCTGAGGGGAAAGAGGAGGAAGACCCCAAGGGGAAAGAGAGGGAAACCCCTAAGGGGAAAGAGGGGGAAGACCCCAAGGGGAAAGAGAGGGAAAACCCTGAGGGGAAAGAGGGGGAAGACCCCAAGGGGAAAGAGAGGGAAACCCCTAAGGGGAAAGAGGGGGAAGACCCTGAGGGGAAAGAGGAGGAAGACCCTGAGGGGAAAGAGGAGGTAGACCCCAAGGGGAAAGAGAGGGAAACCCCTAAGGGGAAAGAGGGGGAAGACCCTGAGGGGAAAGAGGGGGAAGACCCTGAGGGGAAAGAGGAGGAAGACCCCAAGGGGAAAGAGAGGGAAACCCTAAGGGGAAAGAGGGGGAAGACCCCAAGGGGAAAGAGAGGGAAAACCCTGAGGGGAAAGAGGGGGAAGACCCTGAGGGGAAAGAGGAGGAAGACCCTGAGGGGAAAGAGGAGGAAGACCCTGAGGGGAAAGAGGAGGAAGACTCCAAGGGGAAAGAGAGGGAAACCCCTAAGGGGAAAGAGGGGGAAGACCCTGAGGGGAAAGAGGAGGAAGACCCTGAGGGGAAAGAGGAGGTAGACCCCAAGGGGAAAGAGAGGGAAACCCCTAAGGGGAAAGAGGGGGAAGACCCCAAGGGGAAAGAGAGGGAAACCCCTAAGGGGAAAGAGGGGGAAGACCCTGAGGGGAAAGAGGAGGAAGACCCTGAGGGGAAAGAGGAGGAAGACTCCAAGGGGAAAGAGAGGGAAACCCCTAAGGGGAAAGAGGGGGAAGACCCTGAGGGGAAAGAGGAGGAAGACCCTGAGGGGAAAGAGGAGGTAGACCCCAAGGGGAAAGAGAGGGAAACCCCTAAGGGGAAAGAGGGGGAAGACCCTGAGGGGAAAGAGAGGGAAGACCCTGAGGGGAAAGAGGAGGAAGAGGCCAAGGGGAAAGAGAGGGAAACCCCTGAGGGGAAAGAGGGGGAAGACCCTGAGGAGGAAGACCCTGAGGGGAAAGAGGTAGACCCCAAGGGGAAAGAGAGGGAAACCCCTAAGGGGAAAGAGGGGGAAGACCCTGAGGGGAGAGAGGGGGAAGACCCTGAGGGGAAAGAGGGGGAAGACCCCAAGGGGAAAGAGGGGGAAAACCCTAAGGGGAAAGAGGGGAAAGACCCTAAGGGGAAAGAGGGAAAAGACCCTAAGGGGAAAGAGGAGGAAGACCCCAAGGGGAAAGAGAGGGAAAACCCTAAGGGGAAAGAGGGAGAAGACCCTAAGGGGAAAGAGGGAAAAGACCCTAAGGGGAAAGAGGAGGAAGACCCCAAGGGGAAAGAGAGGGAAAACCCTAAGGGGAAAGAGGGAAAAGACCCTAAGGGGAAAGAGGAGGAAGACCCTGAGGGGAAAGAGGTCGAGTTGTGGCTGTCGCGACAAAAATATATATTATTCTAATGTCACTATTAACTTTATTTTGAACCTTATGACTATTATTATTATTATTATTATTATTATCAAAATCTTTATTTTTATTAACATCATTTTTATTGTTGTCATTTTTATTGTCATTATTGTCATTTTTCTTATTAGGATTATTACTTATTGTTTTTATCATTATCATTATCATCCTCATTATAATAATGATTATTTTTATAATTATCATCTTTCTTAGTACTGTTATTATTATTATCACTATTGCTATTACTATTAATATTATTTTTTTATTGTAATTGTTATCCTCATTATCATCACCATTAAGATTGATATGATTATTATTATCACTATTATCATCATTATCATTATTATGATTATTATCATCATTGTTATTATAATTATCATTATCATTATTATTATTATTATTATTATTATTATTATTATTATTATTATTATTATTATTATTATTATTATCATTATTATTATTATTATTATTATTATTATTATCATTATCATTAATATTATTATTATTATTATTATCATTATTATTATCATTATTATTATTATTATTATTATTATTATTATTATTATTATTATTATCATTATTATTATCATCATCAGTATCATTGTTATTGTATTTATTATTATCATTATTATTATTATTATTATTATTATTATTATTATTATTATTATTATTATTATTATTATTATTATTATTATTATTATCATTATTATTATTATTATTGGTGTTGTTGTTATTATTATTAGTGCCATTATTGCTATCATTATTGTTATTATTATTACTATTACTATTGTTATTATTATTATTATCATTATTAGCATTACCATTTTCGTTATCATTATTGTTAATACTTTTATTATAATTACTACTGTTATTACGATCATCATTATCATTACAATAATTATCATTATCATTATTATTGTTGCTGCTGCTGCTGCTGTTATTGTCATTGTCATTATTATGATAATTATCATTATTAGCGTTGTCATCATCATTTTAATCATCATTATTATCATTATTTCGTTGTTGTTGTTGTTGTTATCCATATAATTATTACCATTATCATTAATATCATTATTATGATTATCATCATTCCTATTATTAATGTTAATGTTAGTATTATCATTAATATTTATCATTGTCATCGTTCACACACACACACACACACACACACACACACACACACACACACACACACACACACACACACACACACACACACACACACACACACACACAGAACAGAAAGACGGATAACCGAACAGCTGTGTAGATGGATAAAGAGAAAACATGGTGGGGCGGATTCAGTTCTCATAAAGCTCAGTATATCAACCGTGACCTTGGAGAGAATATGTCTTTCATCTTCGAGTACCAAGGAGAGGGTCTCCGTCTTTAAGGACTCGACATCATAAAAGCCATACAAACATTAGCCTGTTTTTAGTTTTATTACATTCGTAGGTCCATTTTTATTCGAGTTTTTTTTCTTGATTCCTTGCTTCGTGATATCGACGTATTGTTCCACACGAAAAGGATGTTATCAATGGGTATTTCAAGAATCTATGATCAGTTTTATTGCTTGTCTTATATGAGCGAAAGAAATTCAATTTTGTAATACCCAAACGAATATATTTGTTTACGGGATACTTAAAGATATATTTTCATTTTTAGAACAGAGAGCCGTTTCATATCAAGCAACAATTCGTCTTGCTCTCCACCTAAGCCTCCCTCCTTGAATTTCTATGACTCCAGCTTGATACTCCCGCTTTAAGGCTTACTTCCCTGTGCCGCGGGTGTGCGAGAGTGAAACGAGGCTCTTAAAATCCGCACTGCAATGCTTCAGAAAACACTTTTCCCTCATTTTAATACAACCCGCGAGAGGAAAGGACAAAAAGGGGGAAAAAAATGGGAGAGGGGATAGAAAAAAAAGTTTCCCCCCGTCTGTTTCATAAGATGCAGCTCGCGGTCCGTGTGCCAAATAACGCGGTTACAGCTGGCCGTTTCAGGCAAGCGACAGGCGAGAGAAAGCCTATGCTGAGTGTGCTTTCCCCAAGATGTTAAGTCCCTTCTTCGGGGAACAAGACTGTAAACACCGGGGAAGTATAAACTGTACGGAGATAAAACCTCTCAAAGTTAAAGGTGCTTTCGAAGGCAAGATTCAAGAACTTATCGAGATCAGGAAAGTTTGCAGGTGGAAGGAGGGGGAGAGTGGGGGGGGGGGGGGTAAAGGGGCGCTTTGATTGACTTTTTGTGTTTTCAGGAAATATTTGTTTTTATAGGTTTTTATTTCATCACTCTGTTTTATTTTTGAGTAGGCTTGAAATTCTGTACGCCATAACAAAGTTACATTCCATTGGCACACCAAAATAAAGATTTGGTTAAGCATATGTAAAGAACAATAATAAAAATAACAATAACAATAACCAAGAATAACATGACAATTATCTCGAAGTTCAAGCTTATCGGTAAAAGTACACATCGAAATCTTTTGATCCTTACAACTTTTATCACAGCCATTAACGTCTGCGCTCCTTGGGATGCAGAGCCATCAAAACGCGGTGTCAGAATCTTGAAAAGCGATAAAACGCGCTGCGGGATACAAAACAGCTGGGTTTGGAGAACGATTGCCTTTTTACCTTCACTTTTTTTTCTTTTTTATATGTTTCTCTCTCTCTCTGTCTCTGACTCTCTCTCTCTCTCGCTGTCTATCTCTCTCTCTCTCGTGTCTCGTTTTCTGTCTTTCCAAACATTTCTGGTGAATTTCTACGTTTTCTCTATATATTAAATTTCCTTTTCCTTGAATTTCTCTGC
>NC_091579.1:21182377-21187377 GCF_042767895.1 Penaeus vannamei
AAGGAGGAAGACCCGGGGGGGAAAAGAGGGAAAACCCCCAAGGGGAAAGGGGGGGAAGCCCCCGAGGGCAAAGAGGAGGAAGCCCCCCAAGGGGGGAAAAAGGGGGGAAAACCCAAGGGGAAAAGGGGGAAAAAACCCCCAAAGGGGGAAAAAGGAGGAAGACCCCAAAAAAGAGGGAAAACCCCGGGGAAAAGGGGGGAAAACCCTGAGGGCAAAGGAGGAAGCCCCCAAGGGGAAAGGGGGAAAACCCAAGGGGGGAAAAAGGGGGAAGACCCTGAGGGCAAAGAGGGGGCCCCAAGGGGGGAAAGGGGGAAAACCCCCAAGGGGAAAGGGGGAGAAGACCCTAAGGGGAAAAAGGGGGGAAAAACCCCCAAGGGGGAAAAAGGAGGAAGACCCCAAGGGGAAAGGGAAAACCCCCAAGGGGAAAGAGGGAGAAGCCCCCAAGGGGGGAAAAAGGGGGGAAAAAACCCCCAAGGGGGGAAAAAGGAGGAAGCCCCAAGGGGGGAAAAAGAGGAAAACCCAAGGGGGGAAAAGGGGGAAAAAACCCAAGGGGGGAAAAAGGGGGGAAAAACCCCAAAAGGGGAAAAAGGAGGAAGCCCCAAGGGGAAAGAGGGGGAAAACCCCCAAGGGGGGAAAAAGGGGAAAAAAAACCCCCAAGGGGGGAAAGAGGAGGAAGACCCTGAGGGGAAAGAGGTCGAGTTGTGGCTGTCGCGACAAAAAATATATATTATTCTAATGTCACTATTAACTATTATATTATGAACCTTATGACTAATATTATTACTATTATTAGAATCTTTATTTTTATTAACATCATTTTTATTGTTGTCATTATTATTGTCATCATTATTGTCATTTTTCTTATTAGGATTATTACTTATTGTTTTTATCATTATCATTATCCTCCTCATTATAATAATTATTATTTTTATAATTATCATCTTTCTTAGTACTGTTATTATTATTATCACTATTGCTATTACTATTAATATTATTTTTTATTATAATTGTTATCCTCATTATCATCACCATTCAGATTGATATGATTATTATTATCACTATTATCATCATTATTATTATGATTATTATCATCATTGTTATTATAATTATCATTATCATTATTATTATTATTATTATTATTATTGTTATTATTATTATTATCATTATTATTATTATTATTATTATTATTATTATTATTATTATTATTATCATTATTATTATCATCATCAGTATCATTGTTATTGTATTTATTATTATCATTATTATTATTATTATTATTATTATTATTATTATTATTATTATTATTATTATTATTATTATTATTATTATTATTATCATTATTATTATTATCATTGGTGTTGTTGTTGTTATTATTAGTGTCATTATTGCTATTATTATTGTTATTATTATTACTATTATCATTATTAGCATTACCATTTTTGTTATCATTATTGTTAATACTTTTATTATAATTACTACTGTTATTACGATCATCATTATCATTACAATAATTATCATTATCATTATTATTGTTGTGCTGCTTCTTTTTTGTCATTGTCATTATTATGATAATTATCATTATTAGCGTTGTCATCATCATTTTAATCATCATTATTATCATTATTTCGTTGTTTTGTTGTTGTTATCCATATAATTACTACGATTATCATTAATATCATTATTATGATTATCATCATTCCTATTATTAATGTTTGTTAGTATTATCATTAATATTTATCATTGTCATCGTTCACACACACACACACACACACACACACACACACACACACACACACACACACACACACACACACCCCACACACACACACACACACACACACACAGAACAGAAAGACGGATAACCAACAGCTTTAGATGGATAAGAAAAACATGGTGGGGCGGATTAGTTCTCATAAAGCTCGTTTTCAACCGTGACCTTGGAGAAATATGTCTTTCATCTTCGAGTACCAAGGAGAGGGTCCCGTCTTTAAGGACTCGACATCAAAAACCATACAAACTTGTTTTTTTGTTTTATTACATTGTAGGCCATTTTTATTCGATTTTTTTTTTATTCCTTGCTTCGTGATATCGACTATTGTTCCACCAAAAAGGGTGTTATCAAGGGTATTTAAGAATCTATGATCAGTTTTATTGCTTTCTTTATGAGCGAAAAAATTCAATTTTGTAATACAAACGAATATATTTGTTTGGGGGTATTAAAGATATATTTTCTTTTTTTGAACAGAGAGCCGTTTCATAAAAAGCAACAATTGTCTTGCTCTCCACCTAAGCCTCCTCCTTGAATTTCTATGACCCAGCTTGATACTCCCGCTTTAAGGCTTATTCCCCTGCCGCGGGTGGGGAATGAAAAAGGCTTTTCCCCCTGCAATGCTTCAAAAACCTTTTCCCTCTTTTAATAAAGGGGGAAAGGGAAAAGGGAAAAAAAAGGGGGAAAAAAAAGGGGGGGATAAAAAAAAAGTTTCCCCCGTCTGTTTCATAAGATGCACTCGCGGTCCGTGTGAAATAACGCGGTTACAGCTGGCCGTTTCAGGCAAGCGACAGGCGAGAAAAACCTATGCTGGTTGCTTTCCCCAAGATGTTAAGCCCCCTTTTTCGGGGGAAAAAGACTGTAAACCCGGGGAAGTATAAACTGTAGGGGGATAAAACCTCTCAAATTAAAAAGGGGCTTTCGAAGGCAAGATTCAAGAACTTATCGGATCAAAATTTGAGGTGGAAGGGGGGGAAGGGGGGGGGGGGGGGGTAAAGGGGCCTTTGATTGACTTTTTGTGTTTTCAGAAATATTTTTTTTTAGGTTTTATTTCTCACTCTTTTTTTTTTTTGAGTAGGCTTGAAATTCTGTACGCCAAACAAAGTTACATTCCATTGGCACAAAAAATAAAATTTGGTTAAGCATATGAAAAAAACAATAAAAAAATAAAATAAAACCAAGAATAACATGACAATTATCTAAGTTCAACTTATCGGTAAAAGACACATCGAAATTTTTGATCCTTAACTTTTATCACAGCCATTAATCTGCGCTCTTTGGGATGCAGAGCCATCAAAACGCGGTGTCAGAATCTTGAAAAGCGAAAAACCCTGCGGGATACAAAACAGCTGGGTTTGGAGAACGATTGTTTTTACCTTACTTTTTTTTTTTTTTATGTTTCTCTCTCTCTCTGTCTCTGACTCTCTCTCTTCCCTTTTCTCTCCTCTCGTGTCTCTTTTTTTTTCCAAAATTTTGGTAATTCATTTTCTTTTAATTAAATTTCCTTTTTTTGAATTTCTCTCTTTTTTTCCTTGCTTTTTTCTTTCGAAACCCCTTTTCCTAAAAGGTTTTTCTTTTTTTTTTTTATCTTTAGCCAAAACAAACTGGAAAATTAGCTTTAAGGGGTTTGTAGAATGGATAGCCATTTTTTTTACCTTTTGTGAAGTCATTTAAAGTATTCCCCTAAAATTAAAATTATTCGTCTACTTTTCTATCTCTTTGCATCGATTAAACAGTATTTGATAGAGAGGATTTAAAATTTTAAACCTTGGGGCAACCGTATCGTCAACCGGTGTTCAATTTGCTTTTTTTTGTTAAAAGTCTAATATTTTTTTTTTTTTGTTAAACTTATATTTTGCTTTTCTCCTAGGAATGTCTTTTGGAATGCGTTTCCCCGAGATATATCTGTCTAAAACCCAAAAAGGTTTAAATCGGGGGAAAAAAGAAAAAGTTGTTAAACACTGCTATACGAGAGAGAGAAAAAAAAAAGGGGGGAGGGGGGGGGGGGGGGAGAGAGAGAAGGAGGGAGGAGGAGAGAAAAAGGGGAGAAAAGAAAAGAGAGAAGAGAAGAGAGAGAGAGAAAAAAAAAAAAAAAAAAGAAAAAAGAGAAAAAGAGAGGAAAGGGGAGGAAGAAAAGGGGAGGAAGAAAAGGGGGAAGGGGGAAAGAGAGAGAAAAAAAAGGGGGGGGGGGGGGGCAGATGAAACTTTGATTTTTTTTCCAGATTGAAATAAACGATTTTTCGGTGTTTCTCCATCTCTGAAATTGTACTAGTACGACGTTGGAAAATAAATTCTTTACTTTTGTCAGTATGAATTTTGCCTATCGACCTACATATCTTTGTGTCTGTGCCAATGTGTGACTGCATGTGCGTATATACATATAAAAGCATGCCCATACAAACAGAAAGGGATAAAGAAATGTGTTTTTTTTTTTTTTTGTTTTGTTTTTTTTTGTGAATCAAAATATCAAATCAGCTTTATCACCATTTTCATCCTGTAACTACAGCTGTTTGTTCACTCTGTGATCATCTTCGGCGCTGACCTGGCAGATTCTGAGGATTTTATCAAAACTTTTCTTGAAATTTTATACATATTTTCCAAAGTTATTCATTCTTTTTTTTATATTTTTTGCCAAAGGCTAAAAAAAATATGAATAAAACCATTTTTTACTAAAGTTTTTGGGAAACCACGAAATTAAATTTATTTGTACCATCTATCCTTCGTGCGAGAGAGATGAAGAGATGAGAAATTATAAAATATGAATTGTGTATCTATTTGCCCTATACACACATGCAAAACATAAAATGTGTGTGGTGTGTAAAAATTATTATATATATATATATATATATATATATATATATATATATATATATATATATATAAATATATTTTTTTTTTTTTTTTTTTTTTTATTTTAATAATATATAAGTTATATTATTAAAAAAAAAAAAAAAAAACAAAAAAAAAAACAAAAAAAAAAGACCCCCCCCCCCCCACACACACACACACACACACACACACACACACACATATATATATATATATATATATATATATATATATATATATATATATATATATATATACATATATATATATAATAATAAATGTGGGTGTGTTTGCTTAAAATTGCATGTATAAAGAAAGAGAAAAGGGTTAGAGGGAGAGAGAGAGACAAAAGAAGGGCAAAAAAGAAAGAAAAACGTGGAAATTAAGAAAAAGTGAAAGCAGC
>NC_091579.1:21197377-21199877 GCF_042767895.1 Penaeus vannamei
AATGTACATTTTACTACATTAGTGCCAGTACAGCGTTTCGTAATCTTAGGTAACACAAACCACCTCCTCGGTCTCTTAATACTTGTCGTATATGCGGGTATTCTTTAGCCTTTAGTTTGGTCTAGACTTTTTTTTCAAGAAAGTCACTACATGTATAATACAATTCTACAAAAAGACGCTATCAAAAACAATGTACATTTTACTACATAAATGTTACCACAGTCTTTCCTCATCTTATGTAATACTCATTAGTGCCCTACGAGTAGAGGTACAAAGGATTGAAGTCCGGATATAAAGAAGCCTAAGCCATGTGCATCTCAGGCTTGAAAGAGATTTACATAACAAACCTAAAGAGTTTTATGACTTACATAAAACAAAAGGGGTGGAAGCGGAGTAGGGGATTATAGAACAGCGAAGAAAAGAGAAGAGCAGGAGAAAGAAGACACCAAGATGACTGCGGTTGAAATGGAAGGAGAAATGTGAAAGATAGTGCTAATGGAACTTCCGCATGTTTAATGAGGGGAACTTGCAAGGAATTCAAGGCAAAAAAGAGAGTGGTGGTAATTATGACTGTGTTTTACGTTTTTATTTTTTATTTTATTTTTTATTTTTCGTGATAATTGTTAATGTAACTTTATTTAATTTCCTTTTACTTAATATATCTTTAAATTGTGATGGGGTTAGAAGTACACATAAAAAATGGAATATCTTCTGTGTAAATATGTGTGTATAGTTAGTTATCCGTACATCTTTGAGTATACGTCTATTCGTTAATGTTCGCGTAAGAAACCGTATTCATGCCTTCACATAGATAAATATCAAAATATATGCAAACATGCACGCACAAGAAGAATTTCATCATCTTCTCATCCGATTTCATCTCATCCAGCCAGAGGTCTCATACAAGCGTTGTCGGATTTTCATAACGAAAATTTATGGACTTCCAACTTTCTCTGACGCGTCCGGACTCAGCTTTTCGATGCTGAATCATCGTCTCAGGGTTTTGCTCCCGGGTGGTGGCAGGACTTTTTTCCCCTGGGATAAAGCACAGGCCGCAGGAAGACCTTTCTCTTCGTTCATGTTTTCTCTTCACTTTTTCATTATCATTTTTAAAACATCAGCATCATTGGTGTTGCATTTGTGGTTGTTATTTTCATTACTAATAATCTTTATGTTCTTTCTGTGATTATAATGTAGTTGTTGATTATTAAACGTTATCATTATAATATAATTAGTTTTATCATTATAATCATTAGCATTAGCATCCTTGTCCTTATCAGTCTTGTTATCATAATTATCGTTAATATCATCACCATCATCATCATTGTTATTGGTATTGGTATGAAAGATGGAATAATGCACAACCGCAAAGATATGATGAATATATAACTTCTCATGTATTATTATCATTATGTTTTATTATTGTTATTATTATTATTATTATTATCATTATCATTATTGTTATTATTGTTGTTATCATTATTAATGTCATTATCAGTATTATGTCTCATTTTTATTATTATCATAATTATTGCTGTTATCATTTTGATTAATATCGTTATTATTATTCTATCATCATTACATTATTATTATGTTTCTCATTATCATCATTATTATTATCATTAGTAATGGTAGTGGTAGAAGTTGTAATAATATTATCATTACTCTTATCATTACTATTATCATCATTTATTATCATTAGTATTGTTATATATTAGTATTGTGTCTCATATATGTGACACCCGGGACGAATGGGTTAAGATTATTTTCATCATTATTTTCATCATTATTATTGCTGTTGTTGCTATTATTATTATTGTCATTACTTTTATCAATAATAAATTTATCTTTATTATCATTACTATTATTACTGTTATCATTATTATTGTTATCATTATTATTATTCTTGTTATTATCATTATCATTATTATTACCGTAGGGTTATTGGTATTGACATTATTATGATTGATTTTATTAATATTTTTATTACTGATATTTTCATTATAAAATATTATCATTATTGTTATTATCGTTATCATTCTACTTATTGTTTTTGCTATTATTATTAATATTACTGTTATTTTTGCTGTTATTATCATTATTATTATTTACTATTTCTATTTATTTAACCATTATTATTATTGATAATAAAAGTGATTAAAATGATTATAAGGATAACAATGATAATGCTAACAATAGCAATAATGAAAATAATATTATCACAATCATAATATCAGAATTATAATTACAATCAGTATTAAGCTAACTGTCATTATTACTTTCTTTTACCATTATCCTTATTATTGCTATTACTTATTATTATTATTGTTTATTATTATGATTATGATTAAAATGATTATCATAATTGTTATCATTATCATTATTTATTACCGTTATTGCAATTATCATTACTTTTTATCATTATAAGAAACATTATGATTTTTGTTTTTATTTGGATTATTACTATGACTATCACCATTCTTGTTATCAACTTTCTTTG
>NC_091579.1:21212377-21214877 GCF_042767895.1 Penaeus vannamei
CATTTTGCAGTGGTGATATGTAACTGGCTTTGCCTCCAAAACTGCATCCTGTACATAATCAATAGTGTATTGACATCCTATGCGTAGCCTGGTTAGTGTAACCTGCTGTCTTCGAGACAGTCCATCATAGAATTTGTATGGTTTGTTAGCATCACATGCCCTGACAATACTTTCATAATGCCAGATAGTACCATGTCCACTTTTCTTCAGTTTTTTCGGTGGTCCATACCTGGCCCTCATGATAACGACATTGCATAATATGGTTCTTCATGGGAAAGTGCTTGTTTTGCTAACTTATCTACCTTGTCACAGGTTGATATTCCTATATGAGAAGGTATCCAGTATAATGACACTTGTATACCCTGCTCTGAGAGGCTAGCAATTTGGTGAAGGGTATTGATAGTTACCATGTTTTCTGGACTAAATGTTGTAAGTCTATATAGTGCACCCTGGCTGTCAGAGAAGACAGCTAGGTGTCGCTGATGTTCACTACCTTTGAGAGAGAGAGAGTGAGAGAGAGAGAGAGAGAGAGAGAGAGAGAGAGAGAGAGAGAGAGAGAGAGAGAGAGAGAGAGAGAGAGAGAGAGAGAGAGAGAGAGAGAGAAAGAAAAAGAAAAAGAAAAAGAAGAAGGAAAAATGTGCATGATACTCCTGTGCTGATCACGCCAAAACCAAACGCAGCATGAGACTCACTTCTGATTTTAAACACTTTTACGCTTTGCCGTTGAGAAATGATTCACAGCGAAATGCCACGAAGAGGTAAGAAATGACGAATAGTTTTGAAAGGAAATGTGCAACGTAGGCCTCGTGTGTTTCCGGTCGCTGATAAGACGAATTTTACTCAAAGATGATAGAAGAGATAAGGGAAGGGTGAGAGGGCATCAACTGCCTCCGTAACTAAAAACACGTAAGGAATGGAAAGGAAATGTAATGAATTTGTTCATGTAATATATGACTGACAAAGGAAATCGTTTTTTCCCCCTAATATGTTGAGTATAATAATGAGAGATATGTACAGAGAGAGAGAGACAGAGACAGAGAGACAGAGACAGAGACAGAGAGAGAGATAGATAGATAGATAGATAGATAGATAGATAGAGAGAGAGAGAGAGACAGAGAGAGAGACAGACAGAGAGAGAGAGAGAGAGACAGAGAAAGAGAGAGAGAGAGAGAGAGAGAGAGAGAGCCAAGAGAGATAGAAAGAGAGAGCCAAGAGAGAGAGAGAGAGAACCAAGAGAGAGAGAGAAAGAGACACAGAGAGAGAGAGAGAGAAGCGGGGGTATTGGAGGAGAGGGGGGGGTAAGATCTCCTCCGGGGATCTTGTTCCTCCTAGATCATCTTGAAGATCCCAGTAGTCGTCTCAGCTCGAGTACACAACTCCGGCCAAGTGTGTAGTGAAAGGTTCTTCTCTCGCCCCTTTATCGAAATGGCCCTTTCTCAGCCTCTTTAACTGTTTGATGTTTATGTCTTCTTCTTTGTTTTGTGTTTGTTTGTTTGTTTTGACACTTTTTCATGCTACTTATATTCTGGCGTCGCTTTTGTGTGTTTGTAAGTATTTCTTCTTTTTCTTATTCTCTCTATTATCTTAGCTTTGTTAATTAGTGTGAGCACCGTTCCCCATTTTTTAACATTTCTTCTTTAGCGTGTTTATTCATGCTTTATTCTCTTCTTCTTTTCCTATTCATTTCCACTTCCGAGTTTCTTTATACTCGTCTTCTAATTACCTCATTTTTTCCCTCTTGCTTTATTTCCTACACATATTTAGCCAGCCTTTTCATTATCCTTCCCTTTCGTTTAGCTTTTCATCTTTTTCATTCTAGTTCTCCTTTTTTCTTCAAGTCCATCCTCCACTCCTCTTCTATCCCATTTTCTTTTATCTTTCAATTTCCCTTAATACGTTCCTCTTTATTCTCTCATCATTCTTCCTGTTTTTTGCCTTTTCTTTTTTTTTCATCCGATACATATCTCCTTCCTATCTAATCCTTCGTTGTCATTACCTTCTCCTCTCACTCTCAATCCTCTCCCAGCCCTCCCCTTCCCTACATCCCTCTCCCCCTTCACTCATTTCCCCTTCCTCCTTATCCCCTACCACTACTCTCCCCTCCCACCCCTTTACCCTCTCACTCCTTTGCCCTCTCACCCCTTTTCAGCATCTGAACCCTCTCATCCGCGGCGACCACTCATCTCCTCACCATCTCACTGCCTCCCCCTCTCACCATCCCAAGGAGGCCGTTCGCGCGTGCAATGTTCCCATCACGGCCACTCACTTTCTCGCTCGTCCCGTAAGCGGAAGCACCTACCTGACTATGCGCTGCCACCATCACTTAGACAGGGCGTGGAAAGGTCACCATCATTGTCATCCTCTTCACCATCATCGCTATCCAGGTATGGGATTTAGGGGGAGGAGCTAAAGGTTGGGTGGAGAGGAGAGGAGGCTATGGATAAAAGGGGGGATGGAGGGGAGGAGGGTGTGGGAGGGAAAGGGGGAGGATAGGGAGAGA
>NC_091579.1:21244877-21247377 GCF_042767895.1 Penaeus vannamei
TCTGACATCATTGCCATCATTATAATCAGCATCATTACCCCCAATTGAAATGACTAATAGCAATAGTATCAGTGTCTTTGCTGTTATGATTATCACTGCTATGAGTACTGTGAACATCACCTTGCCACCATTATAACACCACTGCTATTATTTTCATCATCATTAGCAGCAACATCTGCCCAATCATTTTTATTGCTATTCAAATTTGCGCGTTATGTCACGGGAAATTTAAGATTATAGATTGATCTGCTAATACCAAGCAATCGAATATAATAGCAATAATTGTATTTAACTCTAGTATCAAAGATTATTTTTTTCGCTGCGCTATATCAATGAGAACGTTTATTTTTTCACTAATACATACCATGTATAAATATATAAACTGTATGAATGTACCCATATGCCGTATAGCTGAAATAATTTAGTAAAAAAAAAACAAAAAAAAAACAATGATTATGGATTTTTTTTTTACATAATCAGCTCTGGAAACATTAAATATAGGCCTTTAAAATAAGGTGAGACCGAGCCAATAACATTGAACATGTATACCCAGAGTTTTAGATTAAAACAGAGTGATATTAATATTTCAATTTTTTACCATAATGCTCCAGGACCGAAAAATACTATTGTTAGTAATTACACCTTCACAATATAAAATCATTTATCTTTCCTGATTTAAATATCAAAGAGAAAGCGAAAATGAAAACAGGATTTATGGCACTGTGTTTGAAAGGGAAGGAGGAAGAGAGATAAAGAGAGCGAGCGAGCGAGCGAGCGAAAGAGAGAGAGAGAGAGAGAGAGAGAGAGAGAGAGAGAGAGAGAGAGAGAGAGAGAGAGAGAGAGAGAGAGAGAGAGAGAGAGAGAGAGAGAGAGAGAGAGAGGAAAACAGAGAAAGAGAGAGAGATAGAGGGAAAAATAGAGAGGGAGGGGGAGAAATGGGAGAAAAACAAGAAAGAGAGAAAAAGAGCGAGCGAGCGATAGGGAGAGAGAGAGAGAGAGAGAGAGAGGGCGGGTAATTAAAGGAGAGAATTGGGAGAAAAAGAGAGAGCGAAAGAGAGACAGAGACAGACAGATAGACAGACTGGCAGAAAAAAGACAGAGACTCTTTGGACAGTTAGTCCTAAACTGGGACACGAAAGCAAGAGCGAAAGAGAGACAAAGAGAGAAAGCAAGAGAAAGCGCGAGCGTAAGAGAAAGGACAGTGGTGTTGCAGGATCAATACACGCGAACGCAAAGGCCTCATGATGCACGTGCTTTCCCCCCGGAGACGAACACTGATAAACAAATTGATAAACAAACCAAATGTCGTGGTGAGCAGACTGGCTCTTATGACAATCAATTAATAAATAACACAAATAAATAGATAACTTGTTTTAGTGAAATAAACGAATGAATGAATAAATACATATTAAAATGAATATTAGAATGGAAATGAATAGATAGATAGAAAATGACAATGTTGACAAATTATTTTGTTAACTAAACTATTCCGAAATATAACGTTCATGATAAGAAAACAAATTCAATGGAAGAAAATAAAATAAATCGATAAACAAGTCTATATTTAGGGAACGCTAATAGGCGTAAAACAAACAAAAGGGCGGAGCATATATTCAGAATGCCTTGGCAAACAAGCAGAAATTCAAAGCTAAGATAAACAAACAGATCATCATGATATATAGCAGTTTGATCATGATAACGAAACAATAATCAAACAAATAATGAGAAGCAAACAAACGATCACGACAGATGACCATAATAAATACAGGTTGTCGTAGCAAACAACATCAACAAAAACTGTCATCATCAACAGACGGTCATTAGTAAACAAACAGGCGGTCAAGGTAAACAAACAGGCGGTCAAGGTAAACAAACAGGCGGTCAAGGTAAACAAACAGGCGGTCAAGGTAAACAAACGGATGGTCAAGGTAAACAAACAGGCGGTCAAGGTAAACAAACAGGCGGCCAAGGTAAACAAACAGGGGGTCAAGGTAAACCAACAGGCGGTCAAGGTAAACAAACAGGCGGTCAAGGTAAACCAACAGGCGGTCAAGGTAAACAAACAAGTCATGATGATTTAACAGAAAACAGTAAGTGAAAAACACATGGGCAAGATAAATAAAGACACGAAATCAACAAACAAAAGGTCAAGGCAAACGAAAAGATGACCATATTTGGAATCTTATATATACACGTCAACTTTCTCTCTTTTTTCCTTCTTCTTCTTTTTCATTTTCTTTGATAAAATGAATTCGTAAACAGGCAAAAAAAAAAAAAAAAAAAAAAAAAAAAAAAAAAAACACGGGTAATTAACTTGTTCGTAAAAAAAAATCTTTTTTTCTTTATCTCTCTCTCTTCTGATGTGACAAAAAATAACATCGGAAAGCAAAATAATAATTACAGATAAGCAACACGCCTTCGGGGTTTACAATATTTAGTTTTTATCTTTTAACTTTTTCGTTCGCGTTTAATCTTTTTCGGTCAGTGCATTATTCATTTA
>NC_091579.1:21294877-21297377 GCF_042767895.1 Penaeus vannamei
TTATCTTTATTCTATCTTCTTCTCTCCTTCCCTACCATCTTACCTCCTTCCACCGTTCTTCGCCACACACGTCCATTCCCCTCATCCCCTCCTCCCTCCCTCCCCTCCCTTTCGCCTTCCATTAACCCTCCCCCTTCCCCTCTCTACCCTCCCCCCCCCCCATCCCTTACACGAAAACACCTTATCAGTCTCATTATCGACTTATTTCATGACATGTTAACAGCTGCTAATTACGGTCATGCAACGAAGATTATGACCAGCCATTTCCCCGGACCGATTACCTTATAGCCGGCCTGCCATAGGGAAAGTGTATTTATTATTTAGAAAGCAAAGAAAAGGGCTTTTTAGCATGATTGCAATACGATGTTGCTGTCGGTGGCCAGAGAGAAAATAGGGAGGGCGGCTGCTATTATTGTTCTGTTTGTTTTTGCTATTGCCGTAGGTGTTATTATAGGAATTGCGAACTGAATCACTGTTATTTTTGTAATATCAGTGCTAGCATTAGCATTATTATTATAATTTTCAAACTCATAGATAACATTAACGGTGAATTAATATAATTTCCTTGATCCACTGTTTTTCTTAGTATCAGCATAATAGCTGGTTTGCCGTTATCCCTCAGTATATAACTTTATGCGCTTTTCTGTCTCTACGTACAATAAACTTATGCATTTAATTATTCATTCATCAGCTTATAAGTTTTTCGAATATTCCTACATCTGTTTATCCTGTAATTACATTTGCTATTACGGCCGTAAATAAGATACAGAGCATTTGCGTTTGATTCTTTCCGTTCTGCTTCTGTTTTCTTATTATTTCTTGACTAGCGCTTACTTCTCGCTGGGTGTTTGTGTTATGAATTATTTCTCTTCGTTCAAATTCTACATTTTATGTCAAGGTTCATTAAATCATTGTTTAATGCCACTGAATGTTTACTTATCATGTTTGGAATATTAAGATTTGCGAAGTAATTGTCGCATTTCTGAATAAATCTCATCGAGCGATATAACTATAAAATAGAGATGAAGAAAAACAAAGAAAAAGACATAACAATGAAACTTACATGAGACGATGATAAAGAGGAAAATACAAAGAAGAAAGAAGAAAGAAAGAAAGAAGGTAAATCTAACAAATGACGGCAAAAGGACAGTAATGATTAAAAAAAAAAAATACATTAAGAAAGAAATAGAGCCATAGAAGAAAAGAAAAATGACTCTGCCACAAGCTCTTACTTCCTAATCACTTAATGCTGTACCACAAAGCATTGCAACAGGAAACCTACATTAGCATACATCACGATAAACAGTATTCTTCATCATTCAACTCAGCGCGTGACACAATATCCGTTTCCCGTTGAATATAAATTCGCTTTTCATGAGACTGGTAATAAAACCCATTAAGTTCTTCCCTCGGGTTTTTCTTCGTTACTAGATCATTGTATACGAACGCAAACGATGCCTTTGAGGTAAGAGCAGTGGATACTTTTATTTTTTCGTTATTTTCCAGGGGAATTCTGCGGGATTGAGAGAAGAAATATATTTATATATATATCTTCGGGGGAAATTCATGACTTTCGTAACTTAGAGCAGTGGGTTTGAGAATGCTTTTCCTCTCTTTCTTTTTTTTTCTTTTTTTGTTTAACATTGAAATATGTTTACGCTGTATGTATAATTTAAAATTGTTGTTAATTGGGTCCTGCTACAGACATAGATTTGGATTAATACTTTTGTAGCTCACTGACTCCAGACTAAAACAGTATTAGAATATATATCAAGAAATACCAATTAATGAAAATAATCAGGGGATATGAAATGCAAAAGAATAGACAGAGATTAATCTTTCTTATAAATCCCAAGAATGATTAAGCTGATGAGTGCATAGGCTATTTCTGATGATATGAGCATGTCCGGGTAAGTGTGATGGTTACATAACTTTTGTATTCATGAACTTCGAAACAATATCTACTAAGTAAATGTCAGAACTTCGAACCAAACTGAATTGATTTATGAATAGATCAGCGTACACGTTTCTCGTAACTATATTTGTACACCATAGCAGTATACAATAAAAACAACACTGTTTTGATAAATATTAGTGTCAAAGCAATATGCTTAATGAAAGGTCTGGCGAAATCACAATCGATATTTAGGAACACACTGGAGAGAAATTCCCAGTTTCCCCTGTAAATGTTGAAGATAAGTAGCATTCTGTTATCAGGGGAATGCTTTGAAAGGTTTGAATATGAAACGAAAAAGGCAATTAATGGAAAACACACACACACACACACACACACACACACACACACACACACACACACACACACACACACACACACACACACACACACACACACACACACACACACACACACGCACACATGTAGAATTATTCAAGAAAAAATGAAACGACAAGACAGCCTCCACAGCGCCGCCGGGGACGAGACGCGACCCGCCGAGAGGGGTGGAGACTGATATTCCCTCAGGGTTGGCGCCGCCCATCA
>NC_091579.1:21302377-21304877 GCF_042767895.1 Penaeus vannamei
TTTTTCTTTTCTTTCGCCTCTGCTCTTCATTTCTTCTCTTTGCTCTTTAGTTTTCCTTCTTTTCTTCACACTCATTTCTTTCTGTGCCTCACCTCTTTCTCTCTCAATTCGTTCTCTTTTATGCGATCCTTATCTCTCGCAATTTTTTTTTCTCCACTTCCCCTCTTTTCCCCTAATTCATTTTCTCCTTGCTGTCTCCCCCTTTTGTTTTACTCCGTCTTTATGTTCTTTTTTTTCTCCTCCCATTATATTCCCTCCCCTTTCTTCACTTGCCCGTCATATTCCCTCCTAATGTTGTTTTTCTCCTTTTTCTCCTTATTCCCATTCTCCTTTTCCCTCATTTCCCCCCTCTCCTTTCTTTCTCTGCTTCTGACTTTGCTCGCTGAATGAACATTTTCCCTTACCATTATACTTTCGAGTTCCCGAGGGTGTGACTGGTCATGTAAACACGCGAAGCTCTTCTTTCCCTTTTGCAATTCAGGGAAGTGGCTGTTTTGCATCTTTTTTTCTTCTTCTTCTTCTTCTTCTTTTCTGTTCTTTTTTCTTTTCTTTTTATTATTTTTTGAGGGTAGGGTATGAGGATAGGGGTAGCTATTTGTGTTTATATATGTATATTTGTATTTTTGTTTGTTTGTTTGTGTGTGTGTGTATGTGTAAGTGTGTATGTGTGTGTGTGTGTGTGTGTGTGTGTGTGTGTGTGTGTGTGTGTGTGTGTGTGTGTGTGTGTGTGTGTGTGTGTGTGTGTGTGTGTGTGTGTGTCTTTGTCCGTGTCGTATATCTGATTGTTTTTCTTTCAGTAGCTATTTAATAATTCATATTCGTTTTATTTTTATGATGATCTTAACTATAAAGTTTTTAACAAGTTACTGTTAGGAATGTTCGTAGCATTGTTTATGGAAATGACAACAATGAAATCAAAATAAACGGACATCAATAAAAATTTATACTGTTTGCAGTTTTACACAATTTGAACTTTTACTCCCTAAAACAGCAATGACTTGCATCAAGTATATAAACATAAATCATCGTCTATACATGTACAGCACACAAAGTTGAATATATAGAATGGATACAGTGATAAACAGGCGGTAATAAATTTCTTTTTATGCCGGAATAAACATTGCCTGAACTGTTTTCACAAACACTTCTGAATGACTGACGGCTTAACTTTTGTGTCTATGTTTGAATGTCTATATTTCGAAATGTATGTTGACTTTACATATACCACTAGTAACCGAATAATTCAAATATTCAATGCGCTTTTAGCTCAAGAACTTGCAATAGAACAGCAAGATATACGAATAAAAATAAAAGCATCAGTGGTAATTTAATATATCTGTCTTGCTAATTACCTTAAGCCATATACCACTATCTTATGCTCTGCTTACATTCTTGTAATTTCATATATCAACCCGTTTCTCTCCAGTAATTGTGGTTAGGTTCTTTGTAGAAATGAGCGTATAAACCCTCCCCAAAGGCAAGGTTTAATTATTCAATAGCTTTTGTTCTCATTATCATTCTGTCCTTCCTCCAGTTCATGTTCATATTATTTCATTTATTGTTACGGTCATTATCCTTTTGAAATTAATATAACATATTTTTTCATAATTTTCATGCATAGTGGTAAACTTTGTAAGGCTTCTGAACATAATTATCAAAACCACTATTTTTACTTAGTCTATACCATTATCAGCTATCTTTACTCCATCAATGTTTTCATTATCATTGCTATTATTACCATTAGCACTGTCATTATAAGAATTAGTATTACTATTATTACTAGTATCCTTGTGGAAATCAATATCAGCATTATCATAAGCTTCTTATCATTTCTACAATTATGATCATCATAATCGTTATCATCGTTATTGTTCTTATCATTATTTTATTACTTTTTTCATGATCACTAATTTCATTACTGTTCTTGTTTACATCATTATTGGTGTTAAGACTTTTATCAGAAGTATTAATTTTATCATTATTATCATTGTTATTAGTATAGTCATCATTAACATTACCTACTCGGTATTATCATTATCATTATAATTATAATCATAATGATGATTATGATTATAAAGTTATTTCTAGATTACCATTACTCGTATTATCATCATTATCAATAATGTTATTATTACTATTGATATTATTACTACTATCATTATTACTTATTACTTATTATCATTATTATTATCATCATTACTAAAATAATCGTCATCATTATTATTATTGTTATCATTTTTGTTATCATTATTACCAATATTGTTATAATTGGTAGTAGTAAGATTATGCCTCATATCATCATTATTGTTGCTGATAACATTATTACCATAATTATAATTTTTTGCTATGATGATGATGGTGATTATTATTATTGCTATTATTATTATTGTTATTTATTATTATTATTATTATTATTATTATTATTATTATTATTATTATTATTATTATTATTATTATTATTATTATTATTATTATTATTGTCATTATCATTATCATTATC
>NC_091579.1:21342377-21344877 GCF_042767895.1 Penaeus vannamei
AGGGAGGGAGGGAGGGAGGCGGAGAGAGAGAGGGGGGGGGGGGGCGGAGAGAGAGAGGAAGAGAGAGAGAGGGACGGAGAGAGAGAGAGGGTGGGGGAGGGAGGAAGAGGGAGAAGGAAAGAGAGAGAGAGAGAGAGAAAGAGAGAGGATAAATATTATGCTATAAAGAAAAAAGACCAAAGTGAGAGATAAACAGGGAGAAGGAGAGGCAGAGAGAGAAAGACGCCCCATCATCTTAAATGCGGATGTCCAAGCCTTACTACGGGGTTATTCTATGTTAAATCACCCAGCAAAAGGGGAATTTGTGACCAAAATGGCTTCGATTTTTTTCTCTTGGTGTGTGTATATGTGTAGATGTAAAAGAGACAAGTAAAATTCCCAAATTTCATTCATAACTTAACAGGTTTGGAAATACAATCATTTGAAATTAATGTTCAGTTAACAAATTTCTAAAAAAAAAAAAAAAAAAAAGGAAAAAAAGCGAGGCATGCATTTTTAATAGATAATTTTCAATATTTGCCTGAAATAGTTTTCATGTCTGCATAATTACAAAAACATATGATTACAAAGTCATCAGATACATAGAAATCAGATTTGATTGGTCTTCAATCATCTTTTGATTAGTCTTCAATTATCAAAGTTTGACTTTGACGTACATCCAGTCAAATTTCAAGGTGTGGCCAAATTGTTATGAAGGATTACCATACACCTCTTGCAAGACCGAACTTGTTTCCTTATGTGATTCAAATTTCATCAGTTGTATATGAAGGCAAAGGGAACTACAGTGATTGAAAATCGAAAATGACTTAAATCACACATGATCTTTGTCGAAAAGTGACCTCAATTCTATAAATCATTAGTTCTTCTTTTGCCACTTTAATGGTAATAATAATAACAATATTAATACAGCTGATATTCATTCACAGTTAAATCAATTTCTATTAACACTGACTAATAAGGATATATGAATTTTTGTCTCATCACATGCATTGCTGATTCTGTTTAAATCCATATTACATATATTGTAATTCGTCCAGGAGGTTGTCTTTTGCAATTTAATTAATCAAAAGACGCCCAATGAACACCATCTCTTGTCGAGACCACGTGAAGAACATCACCAAACAAATCATCTCCATGTTGGTCCATGTGGATGAATGAAGGTTTGGCATTCGTTTAACCTCTGTGGTGACTATAGATGTACCAAATATGAACAAAATCGAAGATGGGTATAGGCTTTGGATGATATGATGTTGAATAACCCAATTGTATTTATCTTCATTTTTTTCGTCTTCTAGTCTTATATAGAGTCACCTTCTGTACAACATACTCACGGTTCTTTTCCCTATGCTTAGCCTCTGCTTTCTGCATTTCCTCCCTGATCATTTCCCCCCTTGGCAAAAAAAAAAAAAAAAAAAAAAAAAAAAAAAAAAAAAAGGTATAGAAATACATAAAATAGAAGAGAGAAAAATCCTTGTCTCTCACCTGCCCCTGTCTCCCTCTTCCTCTACTTATTCCTTTTCCAACACCTCTTCCTCTCCCTTCTATTACGTCCCTTTCAGTTCTCATTGCTTTCCCTCCTCTTCCTCTTCATCTCTGCAGTCCTTTCCCCTCTCTTCCTGTTCCTCCAACCACCCCTCTTCTACTTTCTTTTCCCACCTCCTTATTTTCTTCTTCTTCCATTTCCTTTATTTTACCCTCAGCTATATCTTCTCCGCCTCCCCTCTGTCCTTGTCACCCTAAGCCCCCTTTCGTCCTCCCCCTCCCTCTCTCCCTCTTCGTCCTCCTCCTCCCTCTCTCCCTCTTCGTCCTCCTCCTCCCTCTCCTCCTCTTCGGTCTCTTCCTCCCTCTCTCTCTCTTCGTCCTCTTCTTCCCTCTCTCCCTCTTCGTCCTCCTCCTCCCTCTCTCCCTCTTCGTCCTCCTCCTCCCTCTTCTCCCCTTCGTCCTCCTCCTCCCTCTCTCCCTCTTCGTCCTCCTCCTCCCTCTCCTCCTCTTCGTCCTCCTCCTTCTCCCTCTCTCCCTCTTCGTCCTCGTCCTCCCTCTCCCCCTCTTCGTCTTCCTCTTCCCTCTTCTCCTCTTCGTCCTCCTCCTCCCTCTCCTCCTCCTCCTCGTCTCCCCGTCCTCAATCTATATCCCTGGTTGTCGATATCAGATATTGTTTTCACTGATCAAATTCCGCGCAGCCAATCTTCCCTGATGAAAGGAAGTTTATTTATGCGGAATATATTGGATGCGAAGATTATGTGTATGTATATGTGTATGAATGCTTATGTGTGCGTGCCTGTGCGTGCGTGTATGCGTATTCTGAATGTTCATTTCTCTCTATACATATGCTTATCACATCATATCTATCTTACTCACTTTATAAAGCTGTCTCTCTCTATCTGCCGACCTATTTATCTATCTTTGGAACTATTTTTATCTATCAGTCTATAAATATAAATATACATATATATACATCTAAACATGCATACATACATACATGCATATATATGTGTAAATA
>NC_091579.1:21359877-21362377 GCF_042767895.1 Penaeus vannamei
ACTTGTATCTATAATTTATATATTTATATATATATATATATATATATATATATATATATATATATATATATATATATATATATATATATATATATATATATATATATATATATATATATATATATTCATACATATTCATATATATATATATATATATATATATATATATATATATATATATATATATATATATATATATATATATATATATATATATATATATATATATATATATATATATATATATATAAAGAATAGATATATATATCCGCATGGACACACACATACACACATGTCAGTAAGTGTTTCTGTTTGATAATCTACCTACAGGTTATCTTAAATGTATAAGCAATCCCTGTAAAGAAACTGATAATAAAGCAACTGATTTCGTTCCATCATATTTGTAATATAATCTTCCCTCATGAAAATTTTGTATACACTAGATATAATCTCATGTAATTCGATGACCCTTTCGTTAGGCCTAAGCTCACGCGGGCCTAAAAATGTCCCTTTTTGGCCTTATTAAAATCGTAAAAAAAAAAAAAAAAAAAAAAAAAAAAAAAATTCTCTTCTGCTTTAGGGGTTTATTGTCTGGCTTTGTTAATTGTACATCTTTTAAACTTTGTTAACTGATTCATCCCTTTTTTCTTGCATAGTTTCTGCTTATCTATCTTTCGTTCTTTGTCGCTTTTTTTCTTTTTGTCTTCTCATATTCTGTTTTTTTTATTATTCATTTCTTTTGTCATTCTCTCCTTTTTTAATCAAGATTTCGTTATTTTCCACGGCTATTTATTGTTTTCTTTCTAATTATTGCTCTTTCTTCCTTCCTCCCAATGTTTCTGCTTTTTATTATCTATCTATTTATTCATCTAGATTATTTAGATTTATTTATTAAGATTATTTGTGTGTTAGAGAGAGAGAGAGAGAGGAAGAGATAGAGCATATATGTGTGCTTATATGTATGTGTGCTTATACGTGTGTGCGCGTATGACTGTGTGTACGTGTATTTATGTGAATATTTATGTGTAGACATGTGAGTGAAGAAGAAAAATTATTTAAGAAATGATAAAGCCCAAGCACCGCAACCCAGCCAAACGCATCCACACTCTCCACCCCATCAACCAATCCAGTCCAATCTATCTATATCTCTTTCTCTCTCTCGTTCTTTATCAAGGGTTATGCTTTGAAGCTGCGGAGGAGAGCATCATTAGCGTTGGTTTACAGCATCAAAGAGAGATGAGGAGAGATTCAAATCCCCGGATGCTGGACTCGCTTGAACCCGGGATCGGCTGAAGGGGAAAATACCCACCGCGCCCGTCACACCCACGCCCGTCACGCCCACGCTCACGGGCGCGGGTGTGACGGGCGTGGGTGTGATGGGCGCGGGTGTGACGGGTGCGGGTGTAACGGGCGCGGGTGTAACGGGCGCGGGTGTGACGGGCGCGGGTGTGACGGGCGCTGTGGTGACGAGCGTGGGTGTGACGGGCGCGGGTGTGACGGGCGTGGGTGTGATGGGCGCGGGGGTCGACGGGTGCGGTGGTGACGAGCGTGAGTGTGACGGGCGCGGTGGTGACGAGCGTGGATGTGACGGGCGCGTCTGTGACGGGTACGGGTGTAACGGACGCGGGTGTGACGGGCGCGCGTACGTCACACCCGCACCCGTCACACTGACCAAATGAGTGGCAAACAAGCTTAAAACGAGTGAAGATAAAGAAAAACGAATTGAAAACAGACATTCATTCATAACATTTTGGAACATACTAATATATATACTATAGGAACAAAAAAGTACACGAATTAATAATAACTTAATACACACACGCACACAAACGCGTACACACAGATACACATATATTCACAAACACACGCGCACACATATAGTAAGTTCAAGCTGCGTGAGATTAGCAGCACTTATTTATACCAGAAAATGCAGATGTTCCTTTTGACACGCTACGAACCTCTCTCTTCTCGGGAAATTGAGACGAGCAAAATTAGCAAGTGTTGCGGTGGCGACTAAGTCAATATGGAAAAATGAAGAGGGAAAGGATGAAGCAGGAATTACGGGGAGGAGAGAGAGACAGAAGGAGAGGGAGAGGGGAGAGGGGAGAGGGGAGAGGGGAGAGGGAGAGGGAGAGGGAGAGGGAAGAGAGTGGGAGAGGGAAGAGAGGGAGAGGGAAGAGAGTGGGAGAGGGAAGAGAGTGGGAGAGGGAGTGGGAGAGGGAGAAGGGAGAGGAGAGGGAGAGGGAGAGGGAAAGGGAGAGGGAGAGAGGGAGAGAGAGAGAGAGAGAGAGAGAGAGAGAGAGAGAGAGAGAGAGAGAGAGAGAGAGAGAGAGAGAGAGAGAGAGAGAGAGAGAGAAGGGGGAGGACAGACAGAGAGGGAGGGAGGGAGAGGGATATATATATATATATGTATATATATACATATAAATAAATAAATATATATACATATATATATAAATATACATATGTACATATATATATATATATATATATATATATA
>NC_091579.1:21387377-21394877 GCF_042767895.1 Penaeus vannamei
GAGGTCAAATTTACTATTATTGTGATTATTATGGTGATATTTCCTTATACACTGAGAATGATAATAATAAAAATAGTAAAAATTATAATGGCAATAATGATGGTCCTAATGATAAGAATAAAGATGACGATAATCACATGAAGAAGATAATGATAATCATCATCATTACCATTATCGTCATTACTATGATTTTTGTTAACTATCATTATCCTCACTATATTACTATTTTCATTACCATTATCATAATCATTAACATTATCATCATCATCATCATTTTTATTATCATTATCATTATCTTTATTATTACTATTACCATTATTATGATTATGATTATTGTTATCATCATTATCATTTCCATTATAATTTTCACTACCAATAACAACATTAACATTACTACCGCTACTACTACTACTACAATCAATTAGATATCTTTATTATCATTATCTTTACTATTATCATTATCAATAATTATGTTACTATTATCAATGTTATTATTATTACCCAACACTTTTTATTATGATTAGCATGGATATCTTAATCAGTATTATCTTTATTATTGATAATATCTTTCTTAGTTATATTAACATTATTACTATCAAAATAACTTATCTTATTGTTTTTAGTATCATTGATTTTTCTTGTTTTGTTGTTGTTAATGTTATCATCTTTATCGTTATCAATAGGCCTACTATCAATATTATCGTCATCATTATTATTACCGTGCTTTTATTATTGATATTATTATTCTTATCATCATTATTGTTATCATTATTTTCATGATTACTACTATTATTATTTTTCATTATTCATTTCACCCTTATCATTACGTTTTCATTATATAATTATCATAATTGTTATCATTATCATCATTATCATCATGTTCATCATCATTATTACTATTATAGCTAATGTTATCATTAATGTGACCACAATCGTTATTATCATTATTGTTGTAATCACCATTAACATTATCATTTCATTATCATTATCATCATTAGTATCATTATTATTATTACTATTATCATTATCCTTCTCATTATTTTTGTCATTACTATTGTTTTCATCAATATCATTATTATTATTGTTATTATTACCATTATTAATACCATTACCATAACTATTATTATCATCATTCTCATCAGTACCATAATCATCATTATCATGTGTATCACCATCAGCATCATGACCATTAAAATCATGGTAATTTTTATTTTCATTAAACTACCATTATCATCAGTATTGTCATTATAATCATTGTCATTACCATTATACCTGTCCTTCATTTTGTCACTCATTTCAATGTTTTCTCTCTCTCTTGGTTATTCCCTTCCCTTCTTATTAAAGTGAATTTTATTACCACTAATACCCACATCAATATACATATACGATAATCATGTTCTATTTTTTATATTCAATATAGCTGTATTTTTTATCAGTAGTATTATCGTTATCATCATTAAAGAGATTACAACATTTTTCTACAGATTATGCTAATATAATTTTTGAAAAAAATATGGCCGTAGGAAAAGCTGTATAAAATATATAAATAAATAAATTGATTAGTAGAATAAAGAGTACTAAATGATAACAGAATTTTGAAGGTGACGGAAAACGGAAAAAAGGGTGGAAGACGAAAGAATCGAGTATAAAGGAAAGGCGGTTAGATTAAAAAAGACTGCAATAAAGAATGCATAGGAAAAGTGGGAAGTTATTACTCCCGAATGTCAACGAACGAAGAAGGAAAGAAAGTATTGCCTACATTCACACCACACAAATGTAAGGAATTTTAAGAAAAGGCAGAAGCAAAGAAGGAAACTGACAAAAAGAGAGAGGGGGAGAGAGAGAGAGAGAGAGAGAGAGAGAGAGAGAGAGAGAGAGAAGGAGATGGAGGTAAAGAAAGAGCGATAAAGAGAGAGAGAGAGAGAGTGAGACATTGAGAGAGAGAGAGAGAGAGAGAGAGAGAGAGAGAGAGAGAGAGAGAGAGAGAGAGAGAGAGAGAGAGAGAGAGAGAGAGAAGAGAGAGAGAGAGAGAAGGAGATGGAGGTAAAGAAAGAGCGATAAAGAGAGAGAGAGAGAGTGACATTGAGAGAGGGAGAGAGAGAGAGAGAGAGAGAGAGAGAGAGAGAGAGAGAGAGAGAGAGAGAGAGAGAGAGAGAGAGAGAGAGAGAGAGAGAGAGAGAGAGAGAAAAAAAAAAAACATACACAGAGAGAAAACAACGACAGCAACCCCCCCCCCCCGAACTCCAGGGTGACCGAGCACGAGCGAAGAGCGATGAAAAGCGAGGCGAAAGTCGTAAGGGTCGGAAGGGCGTCTGGCAACACTTGTTCCCTGCGTCGGAAAAGGGTTCTGGCAACACTTGGCACGAGTCCACCGGCGGCCGCGAGCATTATGGCGTCATCAATCATCAATCCGAGTCGGAACCTGCACAAAAGGTGTTAAATTTGATGATCCATCACGGAAGGTTAAAAAGATATGGAGCTTATTTAAAGTTGAAATCGCTTCGCCTCGTGTGACCGGACATTTTCTTTCTCGCCGTTAAACTTCAGTGCCTGGCGCCGCTATTGCCGGGGGGGGGGGGGGGTTATGCTGGTAGGATGGTGGCCGGGGGGGGGGGATGCTGGTAGGATGGTGGCGGGGGGGGGAGGGGGGATGCTGGAAAGATGGTGGCCGGGGGGGGGGGGTGACCAGAGGGGGCTGCTGGTAGGATGGTGGCCGGGGCGGGGACGGTGATGATGGTGGTGGTTGAAGGGATGTGGTGTGGGTCGTGATGGCGGGGGTAGGAATGAATGGTGGTGACATTGGTGACGATAGTGAGGGTGGTGGTAGGGTGTAGTGCTGGTCGTACTGACGGGAAAGGTGGTGGCAGCGTGGGAAGGAAGGTGGTAACTGTGGTAAAGATGTGACGGTCGAGGTGGTGGTCGGAGGATGTTTTGATAGTTGTTGGAATGGTGATGGCCGTTGTGGTAGAAGGGAAGTGATGGTCATCGTGGATATTGTGGTAATGGTGATACGTAAGCAAGATATAATGGTGTCGGTGGTATGAACGCTGGCAATAGTGGTAGAACGAAAAATATGATGCTGATGTGGTGGTGATTTTAGCGGGTGGTGGTGATAGTGCCTTGGCGATGATGAGGGTGTTGGCAGTGGGGGAAGAAGGAATGTGATGGCGCCGAATGTGGTGAGTGCCAACTGCTTTTGACACCTATGGCAGTGGCGGCTGGAGTGATGTGTCAGAAAAGGTAATGCTGACACATGGGCGTCCCGTCAGTTTCGGTTTGAAAAGATCAGCATAAATGATAACTACATGGACCACAGAAGCAGCGCGACCGAGGGTAATGATTGTTAACTAGACAATTAACGAAGAAGTAAAGAAGGAAATCAAGACAATCAACACAAAAAAGACGATTCCATCTCTTTCAGTACAGCAATGTATTACTTTCTGTATATGTATATGAATATACATATATACATACATATAAACACACACACACATATGTTATCTATCTATCTATCTATCTATTTACAAACACACACACACACACACACACACACACACACACACACACACACACACACACACACACACACACACATATATATATATATATATATATATATATATATATATATAGAGAGAGAGAGAGAGAGAGAGAGAGAGAGAGAGAGAGAGAGAGAGAGAGAGAGAGAGAGAGAGAGAGTTAGAGAGAGAGAGAGGGGATTTTGAAAGATAGGATGATGGATGAATAGTTAAACATAAAGATAGGCATGTAATCACGCTGATGGACATACTGAACAGACAAAGCACTAATGGAAGTCTATGGACGAAGGAAGGGATGGACAGGAATAAGAAAGATGCACAAATAGATAGACACGCAAATAGATATAAATGGACGGACAGAAAATATAGAAGACATGAAGTATAAACGAATATAAGTAATATTGAAAGCAAGCATAAATTTATTACTTTTAGCGAATATTTTTTTTTACGTTTAATAAAACACGTATAATAAATCATAGCAAAAATTATGCCGACATTATTGAAACCGAAGTTATATCGAAACTAATTAGATAAGTTAGATAATGAAATTTATATAACCATGATTAAACCGATATTAATTTGCTTGAAACTGTACGGAATCTATTTTAATTAATAATGCCGAAAATACTGATTCCCCTTCAGGATAAAAAACAAAAAACGTATACAAAAGACACCTTATATAACAAAGGTAACAGAGACAGATAGATAATGAGTGAGAGTGAGAGAGAGAGAGAGAGAGAGAGAGAGAGAGAGAGAGAGAGAGAGAGAGAGAGAGAGAGAGAGAGAGAGAGAGAGAGAGAGAGAGAGAGAGAGAGAGTTGGGGGGAGAGAGAGAGAGAGAGAGAGAGAGAGAGAGAGAGAGAGAGAGAGAGAGAGAGAGAGAGAGAGAGAGAGAGAGAGAGAAAGAAAGAGAGAGAGAGAGAGAGAGAGAGAGAGAGAGAGAGAGAGAGAGAGAGAGAGAGAGAGAGAGAGAGAGAGAGAGATTACTTATTATTACAGTATTCATTTGGAAGTATTTCAGTCATACCATATGGAGGTAATATTGAAATATGAAATGTTTATGGTCATAATGATGACGTAAACAATGAAAACAATACCATGTTACCATTTAAGTGGTAGTAAAAATATAGAACAGAAGAAGTAATAAATTATAAAAAAAACTAATAAATACATCCTCTTACAATTAGATAAAGAAGACGGTTGCAGTGTATAATAGCAAAATGAATCTTATAAATTGTACACATTGCTCGTACAAAATTATCAGATATAAAACATGTAGCAGACACTGGGACTTTTTCCGGCCATCCATTATTGTGAAGTTTCAGTAATGGATTTTATCTAGGACAGGAAGACCATTGATGATAGAAATAATAAAATATTCTATATATGATATCATTGTCCTATTAAATATTATGATAATGTTACCTTAGTAAGCCCAGATAGTTGTACAAACATTAAAACATAAATTGCTTGTCGAGATATATGTTTTAAATATTTACTGATGCGTCACACTTTTTGTGGCTCAAGAAATCCGGCGAATATCTACGAATAGATTGTCAAGAATAAAGACAAGATCTTAAGCTGCATGGCATCCAAATATGCAAATGAATTAAACATGAATATGACGATGATACTGATGATGATGATAAAGAGAATGACAATGATAATGTTGATGACATTGATAATGTTGACACACAATTAAAAGAATGGTTATAAAGTTATTGTTGTGATAAGGATTATAACAATATCATTAGTAATGATAATAATGATTATGATAATGATAGCGATAATAATAATAATAAAAATAATGACGATAATAGTTATGATAATATTAATGATAATGACAATAATAGCTGATTATAATAATACTAATTATAAGGAAAGTAATTGTAATAATGACATTGATGATTCAGTGTCCAGCTGCACACGTTCGACTCTATGGATAATTTCACTTTCATAAACCTCGGCCAACGCAACATGAGCTACCAGAGACTAATGCCGTCTTTTCCAGCGGATACTGCACCTCTCGCGCGACAGGAATCAAGCAGACACAGCACAACCCACTATACCATATCAAAAGTCATCTAAGATATAAAATACTCTGTACCGGTCGAAAAAATAATCAGTACTGTAAAACAAAAAGCCATCAACCGCGACCATTCCCATTACGTCACAGAAATGGACGGAGCTTAGTGGCGTGTCTCGCCTCCCATCACGAGACAGCTTTAGGTGTAGCAGCACGTTGCGCGACATCCTAATTGCCACTGGAAAAGATGGCCTAAGTCCACGCCATATGCCACATGCGGTTTTATCCCACAGACACATGTGCGTATGTATATATATATATATATATATATATATATATATATATATATATATATATATATATATGTATATATATATATATATATATATATATATATATACATCTATGCATATAAATCTTTTATTTATTTATTTATTTTTTTTTTTTGACACCTGCAACAAAGTTCTGCAGGCATTTTCATTTTCTTGTTATTTTGTATTTATCTTACTAAGTCAAACCTGCCTTTAAGAACGACAGAATCCCTGCTGTATGTTAGTATGAATTTGATTATTTTGGTAACCATGAACGCATTTTCAATAAAGTCTTACTACTTGCGTGGCGTTGAAGTCGCCATGCCAAAATAAATATTTATTTTCAGAACTAAATGTTGTACATATGTTATGGCCGAAATGTACAGTTTTTGCTACAACTGTCTATTATCGGATTTTCTCTGTATCTTTTCCCTTATTTATCCTTTTCTATTATTCTTTCTCTTTGGCGACGTCTCAAAAGTGTCACCGAAGGAGGTGACGGTCGTTGCATAGTTTTTATTTTTTGTTTTTCCTTTCCCTCTCTCTTCTTGGTTGTTTGGGTCGTTTGATCTTCAGGTACTTCATTTGCATATTTTCTTCTCTTCGAGCCATGCCTGGGGGTCTCTTTCGAAGTGTAAATACTCATGGTTTTCGGGAGGAAAATCACTTGGATTTTGACTTGGGTAGTCTTGGCCTCTGACTGTGGTCCCGACTTCGGTCCTGACCTGTTCTAGTCGGCCCTTTCCAATTGGAAATTTTTGCGTGTGCTCATGGATTTATTTCGCTTCGCGTCAGTACTGCTGAGTTTGTTTCTTTACCAAAGTCAAGTTGTTTTTCTTATAGTTGTGTATGAGACAACTGGTCTCTTTAGGACTTAGGCGTGTGACATGCTGCATTACCATCTGCAGGGTGCACTTCCTTTCACAAGTCCCAAAACAGTACTCAGTGAATCCATCAAAGTTCATAGAGCTCAGGACCAAGACACAATAGAACAAACACTGCTTGAGGATTCATACCTTCAATGTTGCCATCAAATTTCATAACTATTCTTGTTTTAGGGTCAATTCACGTAAAACACTAGTTGAGGATCCGTACCTCCAGTGTTGTTAAGAATTTTGATCAGATTCAAGTCACCCTTAAGGAACACTGCTTGAGGATTCGTACCTTCAGTGTTGCTTTTGATTTTATAACCAAATACTTATTTTTCTTTCCTCCCAGCTTGAGGATCCGTACCTCCTGGGAGAGAATTTTACTTTCCATAAATACTTGGGATTTTTATATCATTGTCTTAGCCGATTCCTGCCTGACCTTGTGGGTGCTCAGGCAGTTTTCGTCGTTAAACCATTTCTTATACTTTTCCATGTGTTTATGCAGGTGTCTTCACCAAGAGTTTTTCAGCACTATTTTATACGTTTTTATTTTCATTATATATTTATTTTTTATGTGCATAACTTTATATCCATTTGAGTTAGAAACTTCCTTAACCTAGGGAGTCGTATGTCAGACTCGGGTTTCCTGAACAGCATATTGCTGGACATCTTGCAACCTCTGAAAGGCTGTGAAAAGGCTAGATGGATCAGAGTGTATTCAAGCTGATCTCTTACTATCTATGGTTACGAGGACAT
>NC_091579.1:21417377-21419877 GCF_042767895.1 Penaeus vannamei
CATATATCATATATCTAAATGTAAATATTTGGATATATAATAATCTATTTAGGTATATATCTATCCGTTTTGTTGTTGTTGTTTTCTTGCCACTTTGTATATTCATCTATATGTGTGTGTGTTTATTTAAACTCTTTCACACACACACACACACACACACACACACACACACACATATATATATATATATGTATATATACATAAATGTGTGTGTGCGTGTGTGTGTGTGCGTGCCTGTGTGTGTGCGCGTGTGTGTGTGTGCGTGCCTGTGTGTGTGTATATATGTATGTATGTCATGGCATCTTTTTCAACACATTTTCCTCCGTGTCAACTTCATCATAATTTTTCTTACTACAGTTGTATAAATTGTGTAGAGACCGAACTGTGACGGCGCTATATATGCTAAGACCTCCGGCCTGTCCACACATACAGACACTTTTAACACATTGCTGCTAGTTAAGGAAACAGTCCAAGCGGAAAACTTTCTGAGAAGTATCATTGCTTCTCCTCCATAAAAAAGGGAAGAAAAAAAACCTTGATATCATGAGAAAAGTTTGATTATAGGAGCGGACTTTTTTCAGCGCTGTTAGATTAACATGAGAATGATATAGGATAATTCTTACGCGATTCACAGATGTAGCGTCGTCTTCTAAAGTCCAGTCGTGTTACGTTCTGTGAATTTTCCAAGGCATGAAATTTGTCTTGTTCGTAATATCTTTCTTAGTCTCATTTCTTTTAATTAGCTGTTCTTTTATTCTTACGAGATACTGTAATCATCAACCTATTCTTCTCCTTATCTTTAGTCCCATTCCTAATCCTTTTTCTTTTTTTTCTATTCTTTTACTTTTATCAACAATAATCAGTACTGTTACTGTTATTATCATCATTGATACCCTTGTGTACATCATTATTGTTACCATTAGTAAAACATTTATCATGATGATTTTTATTTTTAAGTACAAACTATGATTATTGTTGTTATGATTGTTAGTTTGTTATCATTTTTACTGTTACCATCATTGTTAGTAGCAGTAGTAGTACTTTTAGTATTAGTATCATTATCACTATTATCATAATTGTCATTATTATTATTGTTGTTATTATCATATTTGTTATAATCATTATAACTAAAATTATCATTAGCGTTGTTGTTGTTGTTGCTGGAGTTACTTTTTATCATTTGTATCATCAGTATTACATTATTACTTACTACAATCATTATTTCTATATTTCGATAATGCCATAATTTTTATTATTATCATTGTTATCATCATTACTATCATCATCCTCATCATTACCATTATTATCATCAATGCTAATGATCCTGATAATAAAAATTTGCACAATTTTCTAGAAAATTGGCACAACGTAAATATAAGAAAAGACATGATAATGTAACACACTATATACACTGGCAACCCTGTGAAAAAGTGGAATTTGAAAGAGCAATAAGTGGTATGTACAGAAATCAGAAGGAATGATGGAGAATGGAACCTTAAAGTTTTCTTGAAATTTCACTATGCAATGTGACCGAATGTTAAAGACAAGAAGACCAGACATTGTGTTTGGAGATAAGAAGAAGAAAGAAATTAAGATTCTGGGTGTCGCAGTACCTAGTAATTTATGGGTTAGAGACAAAGAACTTACGAAGACTGCGAAGTACCAGCTGTTGAAGAAAGAACTAGGAGGGATTTGGGGAATGAAGAAAGTCACATTAATACCTGTTGTGATTGATGCATTGAGAGGCATATTGGATAGGTTTGAATTGCATATTGTAAAAAATGATAATAGTAATGAAATAAAGACCAGGTTACAGGTGATTAAGAAAATGGTACTTTTAGGCACAGCAAGGATATTTATGAAGGCTTTGTCTGTATATACACTCATGAAAGGACATCAGTGCGATTATTAACCAACTTCACGGATTATTGATCATATGAAAGAAATTTTGTCTGAGATTCAGAGAAATTATAATTATATAATGATAATGATATTTATAATAATATTATTGAGATATTTTTCTTTATTATTGTTATAATAATAATAATAATAATAATTATTATTATTGCTATTGTTATCATTATTGTTATTATTTTTGTTCCATTATTACTGTTGTTATTATTGTTATTATCATTATTACTACAACTACCATTATTATTAGGAGTATTATTGTTAATATCACTATTATCATTATAATTGCTATCATCATTATTATTATGAACAGCAGAAGTAGTAGTATTAATGTTGTTCTTTTTATTACTATTATCATAATCACTATCACCCTTATCAATATTATTACTGTTACTATCAATGTTTATTTCCAACATCATTGAAATTCTTGTCGCCACTGATATAACTTCTGTTATAACAAATGTCCTTAACTTTAATGACTTTCTTCTCTTATTTTCCCCCTTGAGTCTAACAGTTTCACCAATGTCCTTCTCTTCTTTCGTTCCTCCTCAATTATCACTCTCCTTTCCCCTCCCTTCCTTTCCTTCTT
>NC_091579.1:21460940-21462519 GCF_042767895.1 Penaeus vannamei
CTAGAGCTTTGCTTGTCGTTCTTGCCGCCTACTTCAAGTGCAGCTTCCTTTATTATGTCATTGAACTGTTTGTTAATTTGGTCGATATTGAGACCTTCGTCTCTGAGAAGTGTATATCTGTTTTGGATGTTAAGGCTAAACTCTATTGCTCTGATCTTCAAGTTCGCTAAATTTGACTGCGGTTTACATATGAGTTTGTTCCTTTCCCTTCTGAGATGCACTTTAATTTCACCTCTTACCACATTCTATGGTAGCTGTCAACATTTACTTTATTAATAAATTCTAATTTTTGTTTATTATATTGCGCCTATTTGAAATTATTAAGTCAATTTCGTTTTTATTGGGGCAACGTCGGCAGGGGAGGGAGAAGTAGTAATAGCCATCTCCAACCGACTTCAACCTTCGGTAGTAAAGGTGTCTCCAGTTGATGAGGATATGGCATTGAGACTGAAGCACGCTTGTGGCTTTGTCTCTTATTGCTGTGTATGCTCCTACCAATGTGTGTAAACTCGATGTGTAAGAGGCGTTCTATGCCAAACTCACATCTGTGAGACAAATGCCCCCGTCGAGACATTCATATTGTACTGGGCGACTTCATTGTGGTATCCGGCTGTGATCGAGTTGGCTATGAGATGTCTGTCAGTCCCCATGGCTCGGGAGCTGATCTCGGGAGTGAGAACAGCCTCCTATGGAATTTTGCTAGGTTCCAGAAAATGAGGATTTCTGGCTCCTGGTATCAGCGCTCCAATCCGCATCACTGGACTTGGTACAGCAATATGGGTAATGCCAAGGAGATCGATCACATCTTTGTTAGCACTCGCTGGAGGATCCTTCAGAATGGCAGGGTTTACAGGTGTGCTGAGTTCTGTGGCACTGGCCATAGATTGCGCAGTGGCCACTCTAGGGTGTTTCACCTTTACAGAATGGGAGAAGAGGAGTGTGTGTGAAGGTTCACCACACCAGTGTCTGATCGGTTAACAGTGCTTGAAAACCTGACAGACCCTGTAGTCCTATGGAATTCCTTCAAGCGTGAAACACTTGATGTAGCCCAGGGCCCGGATTCACTAACGCACTTACGATGGTAAAATCACTGGTAACTATAGTTACCATGGTAAACAGACAGCAGTGGTATTCACTAACAACTTACCATTTGAGTTACCATGGTAAATTTTACCAGTGGTCAGAGTACTGGTATGTCACCTGGTAAATACAGAGAAATCGTGCTCTTCACGTTTTTCTGTTCATAAGTCAATATCTAAGGTAAGCTTTTAGGTTGTTTATGTAAGTACTATGATTGGAACAATGGTAAGCATTTAATAGCGCATGGACAGGGCAAAATTATGCTACTTTCACATGAAATCAGGATGAATAATAACCCTGCGAAATTTCCGGTAGACATAGGCCTATAGCCCAGTGTGAATATTACGTATCATCGGTAGATAAATTAATCTTAAGATATGTTTCTCATGTAATTAGTTATCAATTAAAAATAAGAGAAACTTAATGCATAAATTGGTAACAGCGTAAAACTATAGTACCATCACCGACGAACTGATAAGAGCAACACTTTCTAAACCGA
>NC_091579.1:21523019-21525519 GCF_042767895.1 Penaeus vannamei
GGAGATCCAAGATCATGGGATGATATCCGAAATCGTCATGACTGAATGACATGTTCTAGGTGTGTGTGTTTGCAGGTGGACGGGTTCTGAGAGTTTGTGTATCTATTTAGATATACCTGTGTTCATATATACGCAAGGATTCTTAATTTGAGGACTATGTATGTGAAAACAGGTTGGACATGATAACCGAAAGTAAAAGAAAAAAGCAGAATAGAGCCAATCTGATGAGGCCTTCTTCAGCTGACTGCTTTCATAAGGACTCCTTTTCCCTGCTGAGAATTAGATCCGTATTCAATCATCACCCTTCCTTTCTTCTTCCCAGAAGTCTTCCGGAAGTCACTTGTTATCCTCCACTGTTAGCTTATTAATCAACATGACAGGAATTCTGCTTTTTGTACATCCACAGTAATTCCAATATCTAAAGAGTATAGTTCAGTTCAAAGTTCACTTCATAGTGTTCTTCCTTCGACGGGACAAAGAAAGTACTATTGTCCTACCTTCTAGATGTTCCCTGTCACAGTTACTGATAGCCTCTTCCCTTCACACCATATACTTCATATTAATTTCGTGACCTCCTCACTGTGACCTGTCCGTATTGACATCACTGTAGTCTGTCCGCAGTAAAACCCTGTAGACTGTCCGTCGTGACCTCACCGTAGCTTGTCCATCGTTACCTCCTGTACCCTGTCCGTCGTGACCTCACCGTAGCCTGCACGTCGTGATCTCCTCACCGTAGACTGTCTGTCATGACCTGACCTGTCCGTTGTCACCGTGACCTTTCCTTCGTCACCTCACCGTGGCCTTAATCATCGTGACCTCCTCACTGTGACTTCATTGACATTGTAGTAACGTGTCCGCCATGACCTCTTCGTCGTGACCTGTTCGTCTGACCTTCTCGCGGTAATTCCTCGCCTTGACTTCCTCGCCGTGAACACAAAATCAATAGGCAAGTCCGCCAAAGTTGCAATATAAAGAAAGTTTTGGCCGCGTCACCGTTCCCGTGCGGAGGCTGAGGAGGTGACCACAAGAGCCGCCCGCGCAGTGAGGTGCGACGGCGAGCTTATCGAGCTAATATACCGGAAGGAGCGGGGGATAACGGGAAGATTCGAATGGAAATAAGTAAATAGGTAAAAGAATAGTAAATGAAATATATGATGCGGTGTAGAAAGATTTGCATATATATATATATATATATATATATATATATATATATATATATATATATATATATATATATATATATATATATATATATATATATATATATATATATATATATATATATATATATATATATATATATATATATATATATATATATATATATATATATATATATATATATATATATATATATATATATATATATATATATATATATATATATATATATATATATATATATATATATGCGTGTGTGTATGTGTTTGAAAGAAATAAAGAATGCGCTTAACCTGGACAAATGACGCTAAGATCCCCGAAAGAGCGTGGGAAGGGGAAGGACACCAACCCCGATACAAACCCCTCGGTCGAAATAGCAAAGAAAGATTCCTGGATTTTGATACTCGGCAAGAGTTCGCTCCTACGCATCCGCTGTACCTTAACGGAATTCCCATCGACGTAAAATACCACTTTGGCCGCCAAGCATCTCCGGCGTCAGTGGCATGAGGGATCACGAAGACGCAGAGGGATTCGCAGGAGTGCCACTTAGTGCCAGGGAGGACGCAGTGCGGTGGCCGACGCCAGGGAGAGGAAGATGGAGGGGCCTCGTCTCCGCCTTTCCCTCTCCTCTCTTACGTTTCGATGTTTTATTCTTCTTTTTTGTATTTTCTCTTTCTCTCTCTTTTCCCTTTTATTGTTTCTCTCTTTTCTCTTTCTCTGTGTCTCTTTCTTTCGTCTTTTCTCTTATTCTCTCTTTTTTCTCTTTCTCTGTTTTCTCTCTTATCTTTTTATCTTTTAATCCCTTTGTCCTTCCTCGGTTTCTCTCTTTTCTCTTTCTCTGTTTCTCTCACTTTTCTCTTTCTTTGTTTTTCTCTCTTTTCTCCTCCGCTCCTCACTCTTTTTCTGTTATTATGTTTCTCTCTTGTCTCTTATTCTATTTCTCTCTTTTATCTCTTTCTCTGTTTCTATCCCTTTTCCATTTCTCTGTGCTTTCTCTTACTCAGTTTCTCTCAGTCTTCTTTCTCTCAGTCTGTTTATCTGTCTTTTCTCTTACTGTTTCTCACACTCTTATATTTCTCTATTTATCTCCTTTCTCTTTCTCTGTTTCTCTCTCTTTACTCTTTCTCTTTTTCTCGCACTTTGCTGTGTTTCGATTTCTCTTTCTCTCCTTCTGCCTGCCTGTCCGTTTGTCTCTCTTCGCCTTTCCCTCCATTCGTATGTTTGTCTGTCTGTTTATTTGTCTGTCTCCCTCCCTGTTCATTCTGTCTCTCTCTGTTTTTGTCTGTCTGCCTGTCTGTCTCCCTCTGTCTTTGCTTCTATCGCTGTCTTTGTCTCTATC
>NC_091579.1:21558019-21560519 GCF_042767895.1 Penaeus vannamei
TCGCTACCAACGGTATCCTTGAGGTTGACCCTCTGAATTGTTGCGTATCTAACATCCCCTGAATTCATCCTTTTCCCTATTGCAGGATGGCTCAGCTCTGCATTTCTTGTTTTCATTCCTTTCATATTTTCTCCCTTCATACCTTCTCCCATATTATTACAATGAACGTCGCTTTAGCCATGGCCTCTCCGTCCCCAGCAGACCTTCAGTGGTCAGGGTGTACTAAGAATCTTTTATAATTGAACTCTTTCTCAAATATATGTTCTTCTGGAATTATCATTTTGCTGTCGGCTGACGTAGAGCTCAATCCTGGTTCTAACCGTCCAAAGTAATGCAACTTGCTTTATTGTAATATTCGTGGACCACAGAAATCTGAATGAACTTGCAGTTATCTCAATTAAATTCTATTGGAAATTATATGTGCTGAAACTCTGGTTTTACGCATAAGGAGCACATGAGTTGCTTTTACCTATTTTTAATAAACCCTTGTATCTATATAAAAATTCTTTGACTCGAGCCCAATCTTTTCAAATTATACCCTAAGATTGGTTTTAATGCTAGTCGTATGAACATGATTATCAATACATGGTTGTGAGAGTGTGTAGTCGTTTTCATTTTTGTTACATTTTAGTCTTAAGAGGAGTCCCAATTTCGATGACAACATTTATGATTGTTTACAGACCGCAAATTTGCATTCAAGATAATGATAGAAAATCTTGCTTTATTTCCGCTGATGATTTTAAAGCTCATCATCAATACTGGCTGAATCTTGTGTTCCTAACTGACGGACATGACATTTCTGTTTTAAATTACTCAGATATAGTTAAACGTTAGCAGTTAGTGGTGCAACTCACAGGACTGGTAATCTTTTGGCTCTTTCATTAACTAATGTGAGGGGGATAATGAATGTAGAATTTATCGCGCCAGTTAGTTTTATTCCGACCAACGTAGTCTAGCTTATAAAGATCCAGTTGAACTTTCCATTACCAGATTTTACCGTAAGTTTTCATGAATTCTAGAATAATTAGGATGTTTCCTATCATGCTTTTGATAGTATTGTTTGGTGAGAAGTTTATAATGCTCTTTGCCCGGTTATGCCCTGAACTTCCTATTGTTGGTCATCATAATGAGGTTTATACCTAGCATAACTACATCTTGTTCACATGTTAAAGCATGGTTTAATGAACGATGTCCCTAAGGGCAAATGTATGCTTACAATCTCTGGTCTGGAGGCGTCCTTCCGAAATATAACAAATGAATTATATAAGGAGGCTAAATTTGAATACAATGTTAATTTGAAAGCTCTCTTAGTAGCGCCACAGCCTCATAAATGGTGGTTAAGGGTCAAGGATTAAATCCATTCCTCCTTCAATAAAGCCTGATGGTAGTGCTACATGTAGTTCGAATGAGAAAGCTACCCTATAAGCAGAATGCTTTAATTGAAAACGAAGTTTAGAAGATATGTCATCTCTTTACCAGCTTCAATTCCTTTGCTTTCAGGCCTTCTGTTATCAGAATTAAAGAGACATGGTGGAGTAGATGTTTCCTTTGATCTGAATAATACTTATTGGTCAGTTACCTATTAAATTAGCTTCCGCCTTCTAGTTCGTCAAGGCTCATTTTCAGAGTATTAGTTCTTGGTAAAGCTACCCCCTTTCCCAAGGGCCCACGATGTTCACTCGCTGAATATAGGCCTATTTCAGTTACACCAACATTTTTATTTTTTCTGTTACCTTTTTCTGTCTTCTAACTTTTGCTGGTCATATTTCTCTGTATATCAGAGATCATTTCTTTCAGAGACCCAATTTGGTTTTTAGAAAGGGGCTCGCTTGTAATGATGCATTGCTTATATTGGTGCATGAAATGCAGTCTGCATTAGGTAAGGCTCATAAGTGAAGACGTCTCTAGATTTTAGTGCAGCTTTTGACACTGTTAATCACATGGGTTTGATTTTTAAGTTGCAGTATGTTGATGGTAGTAAAGTTTAAGTATTCTAACTGATTTTATAAAACTTGCAGACAGCTCGATGATAGTTTTACCTCGCATTCTCGTTTGTCTTTTAGGGTCACTCAGACTAGTGTTCTTGCTCTTTTGCTCTTCATTTTATATACAACGTGTGAGACGGCATTACTAATTAATCCTTGGCATATGCTGCTGATGCTTCTCTCTTTGATGATATTCCATCACCGGCAACCAGGCAAACAGTAGCTGGCATCCTCACTGTGGACCTGATGAGGATTCAATCGTGGTGCTCACGATGGGGCAAAGAAATGACTATTATTGGGTCTAGAACGTAGTTGCCTCAGCATCCAAGACTGCTGATTTATGGAGTCTTGAGCACTTCAGTGTGTTTCTAAAGCTATTAGGTGTAACCCTTCAATCAAGGCTTACATAAAGATTGTTATTTAAGAAGATGGCCCGGGTAATTTTATTTAATTTAGGCATCATTCGCAAGTGCATGACGATTTATGAAGATGACAACATTACTCTTTAATGCTTT
>NC_091579.1:21588019-21590519 GCF_042767895.1 Penaeus vannamei
GCTACAGCTGCCTTAACTAAGAACCTGTCTCAGCTGCTCTGCGATGATGGCGGCGATGATAATGATTTTAGTAGCCTTTGATGAAGAGGTATTCATCGTGTCGACGTGTATATTAGAGAGGTGTGGGTTTCTGTATTGTCCGAGTATAGGTGGTTGTTCTCTCCCTCTTTCTTTCTCTCACTCTCTCTCTTTCTCACTATCTCGCATTCTCATTTCTCTCTCTCTCTCTCTCTCTCTCTCTCTCTCTCTCTCTCTCTCTCTCTCTCTATATATATATATATATATATATATATATATATATATATGTATGTATGTGTGTTTGTGTGTGTGTGTGTGTGCGTGTGTATGTATGTTTGTATATATGTGCGTGTGTGTGTTCGTGTGTGTGTTTGTATGTATGGATGTGTGTCTGTGTGTGTGTGTATGTATGTATGTTTGTATATATGTATATATGTGTGTGTATATATATATATATATATATATATATATATATATATATATATATATATATATATATATATATATATATATATATATATATAATATATATATATATATACAAAGTGTATATATATATACAATATAAGAGATATATATATATATATATATATATATATATATATATACACATCTATCTATCTCTATGTACATTAGAACGCATACACATGCACGTGTGTGTATTTGTGTGTGTGCTGCGTTTGTTAGAGAACGTGCTTGGTGTTACTGGCTGTATCTACTTACACGCATGCAAACTCACACACTACCTTTGCCACGCAGCGTTAAGTAACCCCTCGCGGTTCATTCACGCAAGCAAAATACCTACCCACCCCCTCCCCCCTTCCTTGGTATGAGTTTTAATAACGATTCAGTCTGTGAAAGCGAAAGAAAGGCAACAAATAAAGGTAAGAAAATCATGACTACTACAAGTTTATTCAAGACCTTTCAGTAATGACACTACAAAAGGTACAGGAGTAATGTCTGTTTCAAAAAGATCTTGCGTGATAGACCATTTTCATCCTTGTTGCTGCACGACACACGGGTGATTTTTCCTCTCCTCTTCGGACGAATTTGGGCCTTCCCAGTGGTAGCCCCGTTATAATTGTCGTCTTTTGTTAGTTGTTTCGTCAATATAATTTTGATGCAAGTATTGCCGGGTGTAATTAAGAGCCTGGGACTGCCCTGTGAGGCTATGAATAAATGAGTAGGTGTGTAGCGAGGGCCGTCTCTCCAAGGAGGAATATAGTGAGAAGACAGTATTGTGAGCTTCCTGACAGTATCGAATCTACAGGATAGTAAGACAGGCTGTATTGAGCTTGAACACGCGCAATGACAGGATGGAAGAATGATTTGCAAGGAGGGAATCGGATGGCTGAAATGGGATTAGAATCATCCAAACGAGGCTATGTGGGATGAAAGGACGTTGATAAGATATATCACCGTCTCTCTATCCCGAGGTAATTGCTTCCGCTTAGCAATATGGTGTTGGAAGAAAGAAATGCTCAGGGTTTATAGTAAGTGGAGCGGAATAGTAAAATCTTAATCCAATAACGATTTTCGTTACAGCGGAACAAATGTCGAGCTGCGTATTATGTATTTTTGACGATAATACCCCATTGTCATGGAATGAATATGATAAACCGACCATAAGACATCTGAGTTTTATTTCATGTCCATATTAGCTTTGTATTAAGGCATAACTGTTTCTGAACGACACAATTGCGAATAAGTAGTAGAAAAGTGAAAATATCGAAGCAATACTAAGGTTGAAACTAAATGCATGAGGCATGGCTAGAACAAAAGAAAAGAAAGCGAGATTTAATGCTTTCGATTTCAACGAACACGAAAAAAGGATTAAATCATTACTTCTGTTTTGTCGATATTAACTTTTTTCTTGCCAAGCTCTGTCTAGCTGCTATATAGATTTTGCCGTCCCACCTTATAGAAAATCAAGCATAGCAGAAGATAATTGTTCTTGTAAAGGTGAACTTCAGTTGAAGTCCTCTGTGATATGGGACAATGAAAACACATTATATCAAGAGCATTGAAACCTTTTCAGTCCTGGTGTAATTTGTTTGTCCGACTTGTGATGCTGAACACGCCCAGCCTATAAGCCTGAAAGCATCAATGTTTGTCATTTGTGGTTCCTTGATTCTACTCTCTCTCTTCCTCTTCTCTCCCCTTTCCTTTTCTTCTCTCTTCTTCTTCTTTCTTTCTTTCTTTCTTTCCTCTGTCTCTTTGTATGTGCATGTAAGTGTGTGTATATATGTCCGTTCGCGTGTAAGTGTGTGACTGTATGCGTTCGTGTGTTTGCGCGTATGTATGTTTGTGTGTGTGAGTGCGTGTATGTGTATGTGTGTGTGCCTCATAAGTATACATGTAAATGACGGTGCACATACAGGCGTGCGTGTTAATCTATAGTAGATGTGAAGATAAATAATTCCCGGGGGACGAGATATGTTCTAAATGACCAGATAACCTTAAAAGAAGAAGTAAAAGATGA
>NC_091579.1:21598019-21600519 GCF_042767895.1 Penaeus vannamei
AAACAAGGAGAGGAAGGTGTAAAAGAGTAATTGCTAGAGAGACGAGGGGAAGGATGGGGGCAAATAAATAAAGAAGAAAAAGGATGAACAGAGAAGCCAGAAGAGGAAGGGAGATGAAACAGAAAAAGGAAGAGAAGGGAAAAGAGGAGAGAGAAAGGGAGAAGAAATAGGAGGCGGTTGAGGAAGAGGAAAGGGAGAAGAAATAGGAGGCGGTTGAGGAAGTAGTAAGGTATAAAGAAACAGAGGTGATGAGGAAGAGGAAAGGGAGAAGAAATAGGAGACGATTGAGGAAGAGGAGGATGTAAAAAAGAAAGGAACAAATACAAGAGAAAAGAACTGAGAAGGAAGGATTTCTGACAGAAGAAGAGATATGTAAAGAATAAGGAACACGAAGGAAGAAGAGGAGAGAGGAATAGAAAGAAAAAATGGAGTCTAAGAATATATGTGCATAATTATCACAGAAAAAAACAGCAACAAAACATTAATTATCATCAATCAATATCAGTGCATAAATCATTAACATCATGTGAGCATATATATCATTTTAGTGTTATTGTTATTCTTATTATGAGTATCATCATTATTGATGTCATTATAACTATGATTCTTGGGTTTCCTTTTATTACCTTCATTAATGTTGTAATTGTTAGTATTGTTATTATTAGTATCATCTTTACTATCATTATCAGCATTATTGTTATCATTATTATCCTCATTATCACTGTTATTATTGATATTCTTGTTCTTATTTTTATTTTTCTTATTATTATCATTATGATTGTCACTATCATTATCACAATCATTATCATCATTGCTAATACACTATCATTATCTTTATTATTGTTGCTATTATTATTATCAATATCATTATTATCATTATGATTCTTATTATGAATATTATCATTATCATTGTTATTTTCATTCTTATTCTTATTCTTATGATCATTATCATTATCATAATCATTATTGTTATTATTATTATTATTATTATTATTATTATTATTATTATTATCATTATTATTATCATCATCATCATTATAATGATAATATCATTACTACAATTATCATCATCATTATCATCATCATCATCATCATCATCATCATCATCATCATAATAATAATAAAAATAATGATTATTATTATTATTATCATTATTATCACTATCATTAACATTAGTATTGTTATTATTATTTCTATTATTATCATTATTATTATCGTTATCATTATTGTAAGTACCATTAACATAACCTTTATTACTATTGCTGTTGCTATCATTTTTAATATTGTTGTAATAATTTTCATCATTATTCTTTATTATGTTGATTATCATCATTATTAATGTCATTTATCATTATTGTTATTGATAATCTTGATAATTATTGATAATCTTGATAATCTTATCATCATTATAGTGCTTTATCATTTATTATCATGATTATTATCATAATTATTAACTTTACTACTATTATCAATATTTTCATAATCATCAGTATTATTATGATATTGGCATTATCACTATTATCATCATCATTGCCCCCACAATCACCATCAATAATATTCATAAACAATATAAAATCCGTAAATGAAAAGTGAACTAACAATCATCATGACAAATATACAAATAAAAAAGATATGAAAGTCTGAATTCCAAGAAGAAGAAAAAAAATCTTAAAAAGAAACAAAATAAAAATGATTAAAAAGTGAGTCTTTGAGGATTCTAAACCAAAGAACTTAAGAAAGTATCATTGAAGGAGGAGGTGGAGGAGGCAGGAGAAGGAGGACAGAGAGGGAGGGAAGGATGTAAAGAGAAGACTAGAGCAGCTTGCTGAAGTGGAGAGGCTGCACGTGGAAGACAAGTGCTGGAGGAGGTGGAGTAGCAGAAATGGAAGCAAGTGGAGAGAAAGAGAGAGAGAGAGAGAGAGAGAGAGAGAGAGAGAGAGAGAGAGAGAGAGAGAGAGAGAGAGAGAGAGAGAGAGAGAGAGAGAGAGAGAGAGAGAGACAGAGAGAGAGAGAGAGAGAGAGAGAGAGAAAGAGAGAGAGAGAGAGACAGAGAGAGAGAGAGAGAGAGAGAGAGAGAGAGAGAGAGAGAGAGATAGAGGAGAGAGGGAGAGAGGCAGAGAGGGAGAGAGAGAGAGGGAGAGAGAGAGAGAGGGGGAGAGAGAGAGAGAGAGAGAGAGAGAGAGAGAGAGAGAGAGAGAGAGAGAGAGAGAGAGAGAGAGAGAGAGAGAGAGAGAGAGAGAGAGAGAGAGAGAGAGAGAGAGAGAGAAGGAGAGAAGGAGGGAGGGAGGGGAGGGAGGGAGGGAGGGAGGGAGGGAGGGAGGGGAGTGGGAGGGAGGGAGGGAGGGAGGGAGGGAGAAGAGAGGGAGGAAGGGAGAAAGGGAGAGAGAAGAGATAGAGAGAGAGAGAGAGAGAGAGAGAGAGAGAGAGAGAGAGAGAGAGAGAGAGAGAGAGAGAGAGAGAGAGAGATAGAAAGAGAGAAATGGAGGGAGAGAGAGATATA
>NC_091579.1:21643019-21645519 GCF_042767895.1 Penaeus vannamei
AAGAGAAATGAATGTTTCTTTCTCTCTTTCTTTCCTTCCCTTCCCCGAAAGCGGCTACAGCGAGTGCCCACTGGTCTCAAGGGCTTCCTCTTTCAACTTCGGCTTCAAGCATCGTTCGTAATTTTCCAAAAGTGTTCTACGTTTTATCCTCACACTGGATTTCGTTGTCATTGTTGTTGTTGCTGTTTTTGCTGGCAGGCTCTGGATATCCTTCGGTTGGTCCTTGTTTGTTTGTTTGTTTGTTTGTTGGGGGATTGGTTGGTTTGTCTTTGATTGGATTTTCTGCCTATCTTCACCAGTCTTTGCTTCTCTTAGTGGACTTTCATGTAATTGATTTTCAACTCCTATTTATACAGTTCGCGTTAAAGCAGCATTGATTTTCTTTTTTTCTTTCTTTATTTCTTTCTTTCTTTCTGTCGCGGTGTCAGTAATGCTGAGTATATTTCCTCTGTTTCCTAAATTGTTTCCGTTCTATATCTTTCCCTTTCAATTTCTCAGGTAGCACATAAATTTCAACCTCTTAAGATTTCCATTTTCTGTATTTCTATCGATAGTCTGATAAATCGTCTCCTAAACATTTTTCTTTCTTCACTATTATTCGCTTAATGATCGTATCACTGTATGACTTGTTTAGGTCATTTAGCCCAAGGAGTTTCCAGTAATTCAAACCGCATCAAATTCTCAGTAAGTTTGATATGCTCTCTAATTTGCCATATATGATTAATTTCTCCTAATGTGGTACATAATTTGCTGTTTTGTCTGCTTAAAAAAAAAACATCTCTGAATATAAACATTTGGTCTTATTCCACACGAATAATAGTCATGCCGTCATGGGGTTCAAGGCAGTTTCTAGCCAGTTTTTTCCTTTGCCACATTACGAATTCTCCTTACGTTTACATTCCTCTCTAGGTTATTTGTCCATTTCCTTCCGCCCTGCTTTTTATTCTCTCAGGCAGTACACTAAATTTAACGTTTGTGATTCAAACTTTCGTTACCTTAGCAGACAGTCTGATAGCATTATGCACGCAACACTATATATTGGATATCCGAGGCCTTTTTTGTTAAAGTATCTATTGCTGATGTCATTTTCGCAGTATATTTCACGGAATGTCGATAAAGTCTGTTTTTGCTATCTTTTTGTACTATATTATAATGAAAACATACCTAAGGTCGACCTGCAATATCGTAGTTCTAATGATCGAAGTTTGATTTTAGAGCAAATCTGAGTCCACTATACTGGCTAACTCAGGATTTCTTTTCTTGTCACTTTATCGTGTTAAATTCTAGTTCTTTTCGTCTCTCTCTACTTCATTCGTAATCATCTCTGCTAGCAATTTCTACCATATGTTTATTTTCTGATATAAATGTAAAATTTAGGTCGTAGTCCCTCTGGTTTCTTACAAAAACTGCTGTCTTTGACATTCAGTCACCCTTGTTACTAATGATATTTCAAACATTAAGAATGCTTCTACGTTTCTTGCCTTTCTTTTCGTCACTCAAATCAATTACCTTACAGCCTTTCTCTCTCTCTCTCTCTCTCTCTCTCTCTCTCTCTCTCTTTACTTCTCTCTTCCTCTCTCTCTCTCTCTCTCTCTTCCTCTCTCTCTCTCTCTCTCTCTCTCTCTTCTTCTTCTTCTTCTTCTTCTTCTTCTTCTTTCCTCTCTCTCTCTCTCTCTCTCCTCTCTCTCTCTTCTTTCTTTCTTACTTCTCTCTTCCTCTCTCTCTCTCTCTCTCTCTTCCTCTCTCTCTCTCTCTCTCTCTCTCTCTCTCTCTCTCTCTCTCTCTCTCTCTCTCTCTCTCTCTCTCTCTCTCTCTCTCTCTCTCTCTCTCTCTCTCTCTCTCTCTATCGATCGATCTATCTATCTACCTACCTATCTATCTATCTCCATATCTCTCTCTTTCTCCGTACTCTCTCCTCACTCTCTGCTTCTCCGTTTGTCCTTCTCCCCTCCCGCATTTCCCTATCTCCCAAACATACCTCACTTTCCGAGCGTGTGTGTGCAATGTTTTCCGATAATTACGAAATAGTTTCAGTTCTCGGGCGTGTGGCGGTTTCTATCTGTACCTAGATATCTCTCCTGCGTATCCCAGTCCCGCATAGACGTACATGTGAGTCGTTGATGATATGCAAATTATTCGAGAGAAATATTGGTTCCGGCACGTCGCCACCGACCTAGAACCCTCAGACAGCCCACGGGAAATTGCGTGAGGGGAAGTTAACCATTATGGAAAGTTTTTTTTTATTCCAAAGTTTGTTATCGCAGATGGAGACGAGCTTTTGCTGTCCTGTCCCCTACTCTAGCGTCTCTGGCTTCCCTTCTGTCCCATATCTCTCGTTCCTTCCATTCCTTTCCCTTCCCGTATTCCTCATTCTATATTTCTATTTCTCTCTCCTTCTTTCCCTCCTTCCTTCGTCCCTTTCTCGTTTTCCTTTTCTCCTCCCTTCATACCTTCCTCCGCCTCTTCCTTGTTACACAACAAATCTACTGATCTGCTAAAC
>NC_091579.1:21768019-21773019 GCF_042767895.1 Penaeus vannamei
ATGAAATCGTTGTCAATCATTATTATAATTTCAAGTGGTACTGAGGAAAATATTGTATCCGAACCCAGAATTCACTCCAAAAAGATGGGCATGAGAATAAAAAAAAATTGGAGAAGGAAAAATACGTAATGAACATTTTGATATTACATCTTTATCAGAATTTCGTGACCATTGTAACGCAGGTGAAGGTTCATTGTAGACAAGTTAATAATATATCTTGTAGTACTGTAATTTGATTAATTCTCCTTCATACCTTTTCCATGTGATAGCTTGGTCCTTGTTGAGATATATGTTGATATTAATGTATTTACTCAATTTAATACTTCATGAGGCCAGATATATAATATGACTAGAAAATTGCTGGCTTTGTTTGTTGCAAGGTAATGATAAACAGCCTTATGAATGTATTAAATTGTTGCGTAAAATAGTTGCTAGATAATTTACGGTTCTTCACAGTAAGCTGTCGGCTTGATATCGACTCGGATTACGGTGCTGACTGCATGCGCTGCGATTCTAACAATGGCGGAGGAACTGCAAAGAGAGTTTAGGACATTGTTATGATCCAGTGATTGTTATTCTCGCAGTAATTCTGTTGTCCGGCCGGGTGAGTGAATGCGCTGTACACTTCATGATGAAAGCGGGAAAGACGGTGGTAAGTGGTGAACGTGTTAGAGAAAGAGGATTTAACATTTATATGCGCTGTACAATCAGAGTTTAAGCGGTCTTACGGATTGCCAGTTGCAGTTTGTATGTATGAGAGAGAGATAAAGAGAAACAGACTGACAGATAGATAGACAGACAGCCAAGACAAAGAAAGGAAGGTGGAGAGGGGTAGAGTGTGGAAAAAGGGGGGGGAGGAAAATGTGTGGTCGATTGTGTATCTGTGCTTATATAACCATATGTGTGTTTTCATCTTTCTGTGTGTGTGTAGGTGTGCATGTCCAAGGTGTATGTCTACGTGTGCGTTGTCTTTGTGTCTGTTTTCTATCTTTCTGTTTCCCAAATTCCTCCAAGCAGTTTATGAAACAAGACCCAATCCATTTTCGTCTCCGCAAACGGTCTGATAAAGCACTTTGTCTTTAAATGAGAGGAAGAAAATCTAAGGATGATATGAATTACAAAAAAAAAAAAAAAAAAAAGTGGTTCTATTTAAAAAAAATTGTAATGTGGCATAATATATCATGACATTATTATAGCAAAGGAGAGGGAACATTACATATTCTCTACGGATTACTGTAATGCTATTACTATCACTGATACTACTTTGATGTTACCATAATGACAATGACAATAATATGACTGCATGGATATAATAGTAAAATTGATGATAATAACGATAATAGTAATAATAGTTATCCTAATAAAAAATACTAATACTAATCCTACAAATATTACTACTGCTATAATTAATAAAGATAATGATGATGATGATGATGAAAAGAAGAAGAGCAACAACCACAACAATAATTATAATAACGATACTAATAATAATAACAAAATAATGGTAATGATAATAAAAGTAATAATAACAACAATGATAATAATAATAATAATAACTACAATGATAATAATGATCATTGCAATAGAAATGATAATAAAGAGGATGATAATAATAAAAATGATATTATATTATCATCTTCCTTATCACTCCTATTATTATGGTTATAATTATTGTAGTAGTAGTATTACTATTATTATCATTAGCAATATCATGTCATCACTATTATTAATTTTGTTTTCATAATCATCAATTTATCATCCTTATCATGATTATTATTATCTTCCTCATCATCATCATCATCATCATCATCACTGTTATATCATTATCATTATTATTAGAATCTTTATCAATTTTGTTTTTATAGTTATCAATACCATTATTACTATCATTATTGTTGTTATTATTATCATTATTGTTATAATCATTATTATTATTATTATCATTATTATTATCATTATTATTATTATTATTATTATTATTATTATTATTATTATTATTATTGTTATTATTATTATTATCATTATTATTATTATTATTATCATTATTATTATTATTATTATTATCATTATTATCATTATTATCATTATTATTTTTTATCATTATTATCATTGTTATCATTATTATTATTATTATTATTATTATTATTATTATTATTATTATTATTATTATTATTATTATCATCATTATCATTATCATTATTATTATTATTATTATTATCATTATTATTATTATTATTATTATTATTATTATTATTATTATTATTATTATTATTATTATTATTATTATTATTATTATTATTATTATTATTATCATTATCATTATTATCCTTATTATTATTATCATTATTATTATTATTATTATTATTATTATTATTATTATTATTATTATTATTATTATTATTATTATCATTATTATTATTATTATTATTATTACTATCATATGTTTTATCATTGTTATTATTTTCATTATTCTCATTAATATCATGATAATCATTACAATCACTATTATTAAGACTACTATTTTTACTACTATTTTTTACTAATATTATGATCATTATTATCATTATCATTGTTATCATCATTTCTATTATCCTCATTACTATCTTTTCTATTGATATCTTTATCATTATTATTGATATCATTATTATTGATATCATTATTATTTTCTCAATTATTATTATTATTGTTGTTATTAGGAATATTGTCATTATCTCTATTCTTATAGTAATCATTACAATAATTATGATTATTGCCGCTATCACTGATTCTTATTGATGATGATAGTTATTAATGATAATTGCTATATCAAGAATGAATATAAGAGTTATGATCATAATAATCATCAAAAATAACATTCCTGATATATATAACATCAACAAAGATGTTTAAAGCTATTTCATGACAGGCATTACTAGTAATTTTATATAAGATGTACTTATAATGATGGTGTTAAATATGATAATCATAATCAGCATAATAATAATGATGATGTTCATTTCTCAAACTATTCCTCCATGTTACATATGGCTATTTTCTTCGATCTGCCTTTTCTATTGAAATCTCAAACAGTCTTAGCGTATAGATGTTCTTATAATAAGCATTTTGATGTGCCCATGGTAACAGGATCTTGCAGTAAACATAATGTGCGTCTTGTAAAAGATAACATGAGAAAACATTTTATTGCTCAGAATATACGAAGTGGCTACCGCCTTAGTGATGTTGCCTTTCCTGCTATCAGTTGTCGGCGTTCATTTTTTATTCGTTTATTTGCATGGTTGTTAACTTTATTGTTGTTGGTGTTATTTCTCTTGGTTTTGTTATGCGTATCTGCATCAGTGTCAATAATACTTATGATGATTGCAATGAATTTCCTCACAGTGTTTCTCTCTCTTTCTCTCTCTCTCTCTCTCTCTCTCTCTCTCTCTCTCTCTCTCTCTCTCTCTCTCTCTCTCTCTCTCTCTCTCTCTCTCTCTCTCTCTCTATCATCATTGTTGTAAATACTTGTATGATCCTTACATTTATTATCATATTTATTTTATATAGAACATGTCGTTATAACCATTATCATTGTTAGTATCACTACTAGCGCCTTTACTATTATCGTTATCTTTCCTAAAATTATCCTCACCATCATCATCTTCGTCCTTATTTATCATCATCATCATTATCCTTATCATCATTCTTATCATCATCCATATCAGTATAATTATCATCATCATCATCATCATCATCAATATTCATAACTCACCGTCAGAATCAGCATCAATATCAACATCATCATTCCTATCCTTATCTTTATCACCATAATAATTACCATTGCAGACGAGGAGGAAAATAAATAATGGAAGTACAGAATCAGAAAAAAACAACGAAAGAAAGAACAACAGGGCGAGGACTGAAAATAAATAACAGACGAGAAAAAAATAAATAAATACGAGAGACAATATTTACGCTATGACAAATGACATCGTCCATTGGAGTGTGAAAATGACACATGGCATAAAAAAGAACATAAAAACAGACCATAAAAAAACGTAAATAGTAATAGTAGATGAGGAGAAGCAAACAGAAGCGACGGTGTTGTGTTGGAGGGACGGGCAGGTGGCGGAGGTAGAGGCCGTGGTAGACATCATGTTAATGGGCGTGTGTTGGTGGTGGTGGGTGGGAGCGGACTGGTGGAGAGGTGGAGTAGAAGCGGGGAGGAGGAGGGGACAGGAATGAATGGGAGAGAGACGGGGAAGGACGGGCGAATGCTGATAAAGAGGGGAAGAGAACAAGGAACGGGGAAAGCGAGAGAAGAGGTGGAGACACGCATATGCGATAATAACACAAAGAGAATATGAATGCGAACGCTGTGAGAATAAAGAAGTAAATGAAATAAAAATAGAAATACAAAGAGCAGAAAGGCGGCGAGGAAAACAAGGAGGGAGGAGGAGGAGGAGTAAGAGGAGGAAGAGGAGGAGGAGGAGGAGGAGGCCATAGCGCAGTCTCGACAAGTGAGGGCTCGCGAGGGAGAGCGGGAGGTGGGTGAAGCTACGGGTGCGCAAGTCAGTACCCCACACACACTGCTAGAATGGACTTGCTCGTCCGTCCCAACACCTCGCTGTCTCGCTCTCGACTGGCCTAGCAGCTCCTCGCTCCTCCAGTTCTCCTGTTGCGCTCAAGCTCACGCTCACACTCTCTCCTTCAGCACAAGAGCTCGCTCCCTCACGCCGGTCCCCACGACCCGTGTGCTGGAGGAATGACGACCATTCGTGACTTGTGATCGGTGTTGGAGTAGCGAAAAAGGGCAAATTTTTCTTAACACAGCCTCGGTTGAGGAGGGTAGTTGTACTGGGTGTGTGCGTGTGTCAGGTGTTAGAATAGCCCCCTTTTGCCCTTCTTACCCAGTCGCTCTCAGGTGCAACGAGCGTAAGTGTTGAGGCTGAGAAGTAGTGACTGGAACTTCACACGTATAGAAAGCTTAATGTGATGATGGCAAATCCCTGAGAGAAATTATG
>NC_091579.1:21788019-21790519 GCF_042767895.1 Penaeus vannamei
TGTTATTTCTTGACAAGCGAATGATGTTCATATCCGACGAAAACTGGGTATTCGTTCAATATTCAGATCGACTCGTCCCTTAGTAACAACGCAAGTTTAATTGTACTTCTGCTGGTGTACTGTAAGAGATCATCTGAGACTCTCCACTGAAGTATGGCCTGGTACTCTTGGCTTTAATAAGGCCAGTATCATTAGAGCTTGTGAAGTCTTTTTTTGTTCTTTCTTTCTTCCTTTTTTTTTTTTTTTTTTTGGGGGGGGGTGTAAATCGTTATCTCTCATTTCGTATCAGAAGAGAAATACACAGGATCAAGCCGAGTGTTCACGAATCATCGCAATAGATGTAGTACTGCGTAAGATTTTTTTCTTCTTTTTTCTTTCCCTTTTTTTCAAAGCGTATTGTCTTGCGGAGTTGGTACTGGCTGAACACTACGGTACGATAATGCTTAACACTTACACTATACGAGTTAGGAAGAAAGAAGCAGGTAACACACACTCATACAGAGATAGATAGAGAGATAGATAATTAAATACATAGATAAGTGGATAGATAGGATAGATAGATGGAAAGAAATAGCGAGACAGAGAAAGAGACACAGACACAGGCACAGACAGAGAGACAGACAGGCAGAAAGACGAACAAAAAAGACAGACAGACAAGCAAACAAGAAAGGAAGAGAGACAAAAGGGGAAAAAAAATAGTTACAGTATATTAAAACAAAATTTTTAAAAAATCTCAAAAAAAGCCACCAACCAAAAGCCAGAGAAACAAAGACAAGAAGATAAAAGAAAGGCAACATGGCGAGAGTTATTTGCGTCTTTCTCTCTCCCGTCCAAATGAGGGAGAGAAGGGAGGAGGGAGAGAGTGAGCTGTCCTTGCTCATCAACCCTGCTTTAATTTTCCATTATTATCCCTTTATTGCCGTTACCTGTATGGTCCTGTGCATTATTATTTTATCAAAGTGGCTGTAATTTGCAGCAGGACACGACCCTAATTTACCGAATTACGCTGTAATTGTCTGTTATTGTGCGGCACAGCGAAGCATGATCGCGCTCCGCCATGCGATTTGACAGACGATTGCGATCACTGACGGCCAAGAGCAACGGTCGTTAGGAGGAGGGGAGAGGAGGGAGGGGAAGGGGAAGAGGGGGGTAGAGGGAGGGGGGAGGGGAGGGGGAGAGGGAGAGGAGGGAGAGGGAGAGGGAGGGAGGGGAGGGGAGAGGGGAGGGGAGGGGGAGAGGGGAGAGGGGGAGGGGGAGAGGGGGGTAGAGGAGGGAGGGGGAGGGGAGAGGAGGGGGAGAGGGGAAGGAGGAGGGAGGGGGAGGGGAGAGGAGGCAGGGGGAGAGGGGAGGGAGGGGGAGAGAGGATGTAGGGGAGGAGGGAGAGGGGAGGGGGAGGGGGGGAGAGGGGGGAAGAGGGAGGGAGAGGGAGGGAGAGGGGAAGGAAGAGGGGAGATGGGGAGAGAGAGAGGAAGGGGGAGAGGAGGGAGGGGGAAGAGGGGGGTAGAGGGGGGAGGGGGGAGGGAGAGGGGGGGGAGGGGAGAGGGAGGAGAGGGGGGAGGGGGAGGGGGAGGGGAGGAGGGGAAAGGAGGGAGAAGGGGAAGAGGGGGGGGAGGGGAGGGAAGAGGGGGGGGAGGGGAAGAGGGGGGAGGGGGAGGGGAAGAGGGGTAAGAGGGGGAGGGGAGGGCAGGGGGAGGGGGAAAGAGGAGGGAGGGGAAGAGGAGGGAGAGGAAGAGGGAAGAGGGGGAGGAGGGAGGGGGAGGGTAAAAGAGGGAGGGGAGGGGAAGGGGGGGGAGAGGGGGAGGGGAAGGGGGAGGGGAGGGGAGGGAGAGGGAGGAGAGGAGGGAGGAGAAGGAGCGAGAGAGGGAGAGGTGTGTGCATATAAGGTTGAGATACAGGATGTGTGTACATAGAGCCAAAATGACGTACGCAGTGGGAAGAGCATGTGTGTGGTTAAACATACGAACACTCTTTTTGTCTCTGTCTCTCTTGCTCTCTCTCTCTCTCTCTCTCTCTCTCTCTCTCTCTCTCTCTCTCTCTCTCTCTCTCTTTCTCTCTCTTTCTCTCTCTCTCTTTCTGTCTGTCTCTGTCTATCTATCTATCTATCTATCTATCTATCTATCTATTTCTCGTTCTCTCTTTTTCACACACACACATAGACACACACACACACACACACACACACACACACACACACACACACACACACACACACACACACACACACACACACACACACACACACACACACACACACACACACACACACACACACACACAACTCACACAACCAAACACACACACAACTACCCACGCTTGACACACACCCAAACACACGGCGGGTGATCCACCTCAACCCACGCGGATGTGAGTCTCAGGCTTAGCAAGACAAGACAAATGTTACCAGCGAACGTGATAGAGTAGCACTGTTGCCAAAACAATATAAAAAACGGGGATATGGATGGGATTTTATACGCAAACATAAAAAAAGTGAAGAAGGAAA